>NC_081567.1:1033360-1080584 GCF_022355385.1 Mustela nigripes
TGTCAGATGCTGGGGAGCCGGGCGGGCGGGCTGGTGGCGGGCGGCGGGGGGGACTTGTTGTTCTTCGCGAAGTCGGAGCCCCAGAGCGCGGCGGAAGCGGCGGTCGAAAAGGAGCGCGAGAGTGAGCGCGAGCGCGAGGAGAGCGCGTGCCCGCGAGGAGCCGCCGCGCGCCCGCGCCCCCCGCGCGACTCCAGGTGAGGAGCGGCCGCGCGGGGCTGGGCCGGGCCGGGTTGGGGGCCGGGGGCGGGGCGGGGCGGGGGCGGTTCGGGGCCGGGGCCCGCGCGCGGCTGAGTCACGGCCGCCTTGGACCCGCGGCGAAGTTGGGCGGGACCCGGAGACCCCGGCCCGCGCACCTGCCGTCAGGTGCCCTGCCGCGAGCGCGTCGCGCAGGCCGGGGCTCCTCTTTCTCAGGCCCGGGAGCGCGCCCCGACCCCCGGGCCACTCTGAGGTAGAGCGGGAGAGGGTCGGTCCTCCCGGGGGCCGCGCTGGGGGAGCCCGGGGCGTGTCGGCGGGCCCGGCGCCCCCTGTCGAGCCCCCCACCGCCTGCTTTGGCTTTAGCCCTGGGAGATGCGCTCCGAGGCGGGAAGGCGGGGGTTGAAAATAAACGGCCACGTGCAGGGAAGCGCGTGGTCGCGCAGGGCCGATACGGCCGGTGCTGCCCTGCCTGGCGGTGGCTGCCCACCCGCGCTCGGCGGGGATGGGAGAGAGGGCGGGAGCGCCAGGACTAGGGGAATCAGGACCGATGTCGCGTTCAGAGCAGCTGACCTGCCAAGGGTTCCCAGAAGGGAGGCCTTGGTGTGGAAGCTTTGGGGTGGGGAGGGGGGCAGGGCAAACGTGTCTCTTTCCCTAAACCCAACAGCCTGCAGTCTTCTCTTCCCCACCTGCGAGTGGGGGTCTCCATCTCTTCCAAGTCCAGTTGCGGGTTCTTCTGTGACCCTGCTGAGTTGGGGGGATGCGGTGTCCCCGCCCGCGGGCTTCCGCAGGCGTCCCCGGGAGGCTGGGAGGGGTCCTGGGCATGCTTCACTCTCCACCTAGCTCTAAGGTGCTGCAGACCGCTTTGCCTTCTGTCTGTCATGGTGTTCTCTCTGGCCACGTGTTGTGAAGTCTTTTCACAAAGCGGTACACAGTCGTGGAGCAGTTGGTGTTGGGGGTTGCTGGAAGCTCCCTGCTCTTTCTGTCCTGCAGTAATGATTGTGTTCTTGTTTACCTTTCACGTTGCTCTATGGGGCCAGGCAGGAATGCTCTATGCTGAATGAATTGTTAGTGCAGAAGGTCCCCACACTCAGCCGCCTTCTCTCCCCAGGCGCCTGGCCTCAGGAAGCTCCCACGGCTGGTGCACCCACGCCCCGCACGGCAGATAGAATCAGTGGCTTCCTGAGCTGGTGTGGCTTGGCCGCCCAGCCTGGCCGCCGTCCCCTGTCCCCACTATTGGCATTGGCATTGGCATTGGCGCGGTTTTGTTGCTCCAGCCCTCACGGGGAGCAGGGCTGTGTGCCCTGGGAGCTGGGCGGTCTCCAAGCACCCTGCCTTCTGGGGTGGGGCTTTTGAAAGTGTCCCTCTAAGCAGGTGGGAGGGGTCTAGGAAGTTTAAGGTGGGCTGTGCAGGTGGGTGAGGCACACCTCCAGCCTTGGGTTGCAAAGTAGGTGACACCTTTTGGAGAGCATCCCTCCCTGGGCAGCCCAGTAGGTGTGTTTGCTGGAGGGGAGGTCTGCTTTCAGATCCTAGCGCTGGTCCTCTTGTGATCCCAAAATACAGTTCCCTGACTCAAAAACACATGCAGGGCTTCTCTTTGGAACACGTTTACTTTCTGTGCTTGAACGTAGCTGGACTTTGAGGGACGCGATCCAAGTTCAGCCCCACTCACTCAAGGTGGTTGCTAAAAATGGGAGTTGAATTGGAGCTACTCAGGGAAGCTGTTTCTGGGGCTTGCTGCGTCCCAGCACTGTCTCCAGGGCCCAGCTGCCTGAGTGAGCTTGCTTTCCTGACCCACCGTTTTCCCTCCGCATGTCCGTGGCCCCACATGTGCTCCTTCTGGGGGCTCCGGGAGCTGGAGAGTCTATGAACTGGCTTCCGGCAGCGGAGGAGTCCGGCCTGCGTCCTGGTTATTCCCGAGTCTGAAGGTTTCTGGAGTGGACTTGCTGGCTTTAGGGTCCAGTCCACACGGGAAATGGAACCCGGCAGCTGTGAGCTTCTCTGTGTGCTGCTCCGAGCAGTAAACAGTGACTCACCCTCCCCTCTGCTCCCCGCCTCCCTGCTCCCGGCCACTGGAAGATGCATGGCTCCCGTGTTTACTTTTGCTTTTTGTAAGTCACAGACTCGTCATGTTTCCTCTTTCTTCTAGTTTCAGGAAATTGAAAGTGTTCTCTTCAAGTCATAGATCCTTAGAACAGGTGGAAATAAATGTAGGGATCACACAGTACACTCTCCTGCACCCCCACTTTAGATGAGGACACCGAGCCCGGAGCCTCCCCACCTGGCCTGTGGCGGCAGAGTCTGATATCCGGAGGGTGGGGAAGCACCCTGCCTGCTTTCCTGCGCCATGTGTGGGCTGCCCTGGATGAGGGGAGCCAGGAGGTCCTGAGCTGGGGTGGCCCCGATCCCCTCCGTTCGGTGCATTGCTGCCATGTGTGCTCAGGTGGCATGCCTCTCCCTTGAGGAGAGTTGAGGGGAGCAGGTGTAGTTAAGAATGTCCCCTGCCCTCCATCCAGCAAGGGAGGCAAACCTGGGACAGAAAGACCAGGACTAAGTTCTGGGCTCACCCTGATGTGTCCTTGTGAGAGAGTACCTGCCTACCACAGGGAGGGCAGGAGGGGGCCTTCTGGTGAAGCAAGGGTTGGGGGAAGAGGGTGGGAGCCCAGCACTGATCACGGAGGCTCTGGAAGCCAGAGGTGGGGGCCTGGAGGCGACAGGTGGCCAGGGGAGTGAGGGGCTCAGGAGGGCCTTCGGGCAGGGGTTTCTTCTACCTGCCCTGGGGCCCTCATTTGAGGGACCAAGGCCCAGACAGAAGCAGCCAAAGCCTGAGCCAGGTAGCGCTGGCGGGCCAGAGCCTCTGCAGGAAGGTGGGCTGAGGCTAGCTGGCCAGGCTCAGCAGGCGGACATGGAAGGAGAGGTGAGGCGTAGGGGATGACTTCTGCACGAGTGCCATGATGGGTCGTCATGCACTGGAGACACAGGATGCAGGCCGGTATGGGGATAGGGCGCATCTCCAGGGCCTGTCAGACATGTGGGCTGTGTAATCTTGGCTGGATGTGGAGGTTGGGGGCCGGTCGAACCCCTGGGCAGCCATGGCATGGACAGAGCCCCAGAGCGGAGCCTGGAGACGGGAGGACCACCCTGAAGGTTCCCGGGGGAGTGAGGGGCCGGGGTGTGGCCAGGGAGGTCCAGCAGTCAGCCTGCTGTCAGCCTAGCCGCCGCCTGAGTCACCTCCGGACAGAGCCAGGATGACACAGCTTCCTCGAACTGCAAACGCAAGGTGACCAGACGTCCTCCAAGCCAGGCAGACAGTCATGTCTTGGCGGAGGGCGGCCAGCCAGGGCCAGCTTGCGGACTGGGTGTGGGCCGGGCTGGTGGGGTACACCCCCACATGGAGGGGAGCGGGGTGGGAGGTATGAGTCCTCCTGGTCCTGAGACCTGTCTTCAGTTGGGTGAGGCGTCAGCTTGGGGGGCAAGCTGGCTCTGTCACCCTGTGCTTGTGGGACACGGGCCCACTGTGCAGCCAGCTGGGAGGGGTGCCCAGCTTTGGGTCTCCCCCTGAGAAGGCCCACAGCCCCCCAGAACAGAGGTGGTCACATCACGGTGGCATCTGGCTTTGGGGTTTGCACCCATCAGGGTGAGTCAAGGGGCTTGTTTTCTGCAAGGAGCAGAGATCTGCTCCAGGACAGAACCCTTTCTGTCCCTTCCCATTTCCCTCCTACCCTTCCCCCTCTCCCCAAGGAGACCCCCTTGGAGAGCTGGGAGAGCGGGCGTAGAACAGTTGGCTGGGAGGGCTGGAGGGGGCAGGCACGGGGAGTGGCAGTCACCTTCACTCCACACAGAACAAGAATGAGAGTTTTTTTGAGAGCCCACCCTGTGGGGTGTGGGCTTGTCCAACTGAGTAAGGGTCAGAGCCCTGTCAGACTCCAAAAGCCTCTTTTCTGTGACATCCTCTAGACCTCGGACTGTCTGGGTGGGGACGTTGTGCCCATCAGCCGCCTGGCTTTGCGGGTGGACCAGATGCCCCCCAGGGTCCCGAACCTGAGTCCAGCCCAGTGAGGGCCAGAGCGCACTGCGGATGGCCTGGGCTCTGAGTTGCCCCAGATGAGCTGAATCAGACAGTGGGCTAGCAGTTGGTGTTTGTTAGGGGATGCAGGATCGGGGATCCTGGCCTCCAGCTCACCTGGCCCTGGGAAAGCCCTTCTGGACTCTTGAACCTGGATGACCTGGCCCGTTCTTTGTGTGGCCCGAAGGGAGGGCTCCCTAACTTGTTCCCAGCTGTGCCGTCCCCAGAGTTGACTCCCCATCTAGACTGCCGGTCCCTTTTTTTATTCTTTTTCAGCGTAGTCTTGCCCTTGACTTTGTTTAGCTGCACACCAGGCCTTGGGTTGAAACCAGCCTCCCTCAGTCAGGAGAGCAGTGCCCCAGAAGGTGTTTCGAGCTCTCAGGGCTGACCACGCAGCCCTTCTGACCAGCAGCGTCCCCACGGCTGTGGGAGTGGAGTGTGGAGGTTCACGGTTGCCTTCGGGGGTGTCCCTGCCTGACTCTGGCCGTGGAGCTGCTTGGGAGGCGACTTTACTGGAGTTCAGGAAAGCCCGTGGGGAGCACGTGCATGCGTGGCTGAGGTTCTGTCAGTCGGTGGTGGCAGGACTCGGTGCCCGCAGTGTCCTCTCGTGCAGCTGCTGGAGAGGCGGGTGCCGGCTGGTGGCTGCGGCAGAAGGCGCAGCTGTGTGGCTTGCGCTCTTGCCCGGCCTGTCGGGGCCTCGGTCTTTCAGCCTAGCTGGGGTCTGGCTGAGGCCGGAAGGTAGTTTCTCTTGCATGTACTCTGGCGGCCGCGAGGTTGCGTGAGGTTCAGAGCTTTACATGCGCAGTTTGAGGGCAGTTGTTCTAAAATCAGTGGTTGTACAAACTCGCACACATTTGAAATGCGTTTCTGAACCCGTTTTCAAAAGCAAACTGTCGGGTTTTTTGCCTTGCATGTTAGCAGGGACCTCAGGTCACTGCTGTCTGCTGGGGTCGGCAGAGGGGCGTGATGGTGCCGCGTCTGCCCATGTACTGAGCTCTGGAGAGACTGGGCAGTGCCCGGCCTACTCCTCACTCCCCGAGCCGCTGCCGAGTCTGCGAAGTGCCCCTTGGAGCAGCCCACCATCCAGCAGCTGGTGGGCAGGGGGCCGTGGGACAGTGTCTGCCCCTGCCTGGGACTTGCCCACCCATGTCAGGGTCTCTGGTTTCACAGGGGGCTCCTGGTGCAGGCCCCAGGCCCCTGGGGGCTGGGTGGAGCCTCCAGTCAGGGTCTCACCTGGCATCACCTGCTCTGCCCAACCAAGGTTGCAAGCTGGACAGAACCCTGGGACCCCTAATTCCCATCCCCTCACTTTCAGAGGAGGAGAATAAGGCTTGCGGAGAGAAGAGCTTTATGGCTTATCCCCCAACTTTGTCTCAAGGCGATGATCACCTCCATGTGTACTCCCATTCACTCTTAGGCCTCACATTGCTCTTGTTGAATAGGAGCTCTGACGATGGCTGGGGTTCCCCAGAGGTTAGACCCAGTGTGGCACCCTCCCACAGAGAGAGGTGTCCCTCCTCGCTTGGACCCCAGTGGGCCCTATCTATGCCGGGGCTGTCATCTGTCCTGTGCCCAGAAGGCAGATGGGGTGCAGAGCTGGTGGACATGGGGCTTTGCCCAGGTGACCTCAACCTTGCAGACATAGCCAGTGGACCCTCCTGGGGCCTCTGCGGAGTGGAGGGGGCCGAGCCCATGGAGTGCTGTGGCCCTGTCCCATGACCATCCTGGTTGCCTGGACATTCCCCCAGGCACTGTCATGGAGGGCAGGTTCTCTGAGGAGGTGTACGCGCCCTGAATGCAGCCCCATGGCCCCAGGTGCTGACTGAGCCGGCCCGCCGGTGTGGGGAGGCACGGATGCCCCTGCTGCTCCTGCTGCTCGGGGTCTGAGCGGAGGTCCCTCCTGTGCTGGGGCCTCCCTGTTCTCGTCAGGCAGGCTGGGCGGTGCGTGTGGGGTGGGAGGGCCTTTGGTCTGTGGGAATGTGAGCTCCTCGCTCTGTAAACAGCCGTGACTCACCGCACAGCTATGTGCTGGTGGCTCCAGGCCCTGTGCGCTGACGTGTGCTGGGATGACACCCAGCCCGTGGAAAAGTTTCTCAGGGCTCTTCCAGCTGCCTGGCTCCTGCCAGCCCTCTAGGTGGTCTATCTGGTGCAGTAGGACCCCTGCACCCGGAGGGAGGAGTGCTGGTTGTGGCCCCCCCACCAAAGAAGCTGGGGGTCAGGCTGCTGTCAGGAGGCAGCTCCTGGTCCCTGCTGCCGTTCCCCCGTGCTGCTGCATGTCTGCGTGTCTGTCTCATGCACATGTGTGGGGGGTGCAGGGGAGCCTGGAGCCCCCCCGAGGGAGGGCCCCGCCCCGGCCCTGCTGCTGTGCTGCTCGCTGTCATCCAGTGTCAGCTCCCGGGAAAGTGGCCGTGTTGCCTGGGCGATGGGGGGCCCAGTGGCCTGGGCACTGACACCCTCCGGTAACGGCAGGCTGGCAGGGTGCTGGAGGCAGGAGCAGTGGGAGTCGTGTCTAGGCCATGCCACACGCAGGGTCCCAGGGCTTTCGTCCCAGGGCGAAAGAAGGCGAGGTGGAGACACCCACCCTAGTCCTGCTCACGCTGGAGATGGAGGCTTTGGTGAGGCTCACCCCCCCTCCCCCGCCATGCATTTCTCTGATGTTCTTTCTGCTCAGTTCATCCTGCCTAGTCCCTAACCCAGTGACAGAGCGTGCCAGCAAGTCTAGGGTCCGGTCCCCTCTGCCCACCCTCCCCCCAGCCTCGGGGGCTCACGGGTTTGTTTACTGTCCCACAACCTGTGATGTCTGTGCTGGCTGCCCAAAGCCATTGTTGCTGTGGGCTTCTCCGTTTCCATGACGACCATCAGGGGTTGGCTACGTCCCAAGGTCGCCATGGCAACTATCAGAGGGGAATCATGCTTGGGATGCTTTGGCTGGCTTTTTCATGAATGATTAGAATGTGTGACACAATGCAGACGCGAAAACTAGAAGGGCGGGCTACAGCGGGGGCTGGCGGGCGCCGGGGACAACTCCCGCCAGACGGGTTCATGAGCTCGCACAGTGGCGGCTCCCCACCTCCCGGATCCTGGCTTGGCTGCTGGAGGGGGACCCCGCCCACCTGGTGGGCCTCAGGTCAGGGCTGTAGGGCAGCCCAGGGCTGGTGGTGATGTCACAGCTGCGGTGCCCTGTGCAGAGGTAGGTTTGCTGGGAAGGGTGGGGCTGGGCCAGGGCGGGGGCGTGCTCCCCCCAGGGCCCCTTCCTCTCCAGCCAGGCTACGTCAGGGGGACTGGGGGCTTCTGCCTGGGCAGGGTGCTGTCCTGGGGGCCAGTGACGCCCTGTAGGTGCTGGGTGCGGCCCATCTCGGGAGGGGGCTCTGCTGCTGTGCACTTTGGCCCTTAAACGTGGTATCCTGTGCCTCGTGGTGCCAGCGTCTCAGCTCCGAGGGAGAGAACAGGAAGTCACAGCTGCTCTCACCCAGTGGCCCCCAGGCGCTGGTGGCAGAGACCTGGCAGGCGGGGCGGCATGGGACTGCGGTGTGGCTGCTGGGCGCCTGGTCAAAGTGGGTCCGGCCAAGGGGGGTCTGGGTTGCTCCACAGTCTGATGCTGGAGTGTGTGTGGGGGGTGTGTGGCCAGCTTGCCCACCCTGCGGGGAGTCCCTCAGCACTGGCTGGCTCCTATCTTGCTTTTGGGGTGACATGGAATGAGGACATGAGCCTCCTCGGAGCCACTCTGTGGTGGGGATGTCCCCGCTTTAGGTCACTTGTGACAGCAGCAGGCCCCATCCCCAGCCTGGCCAGCACCTAACCTCACTCGTTTCTGTGTTCTTGTGTGATTTTCTAGTTCCAATTTCCAAGCCCTTCTGTTCGGGTGACTGTGCCCAGGTTATGACGACTAATCCCAAACCAAACAAGGCGTTAAAGGTAAGCGGGGCTGTGGGTAAGCAGACCCCATTTCTGTCCCGGGCTCAGGCCTAGGAAAGGTCCCTTCTGGTTCCAGCAGCGCTTCTTTCCCAGGATGGCCCTGAGTGTGAGGAAAGAAGCCCTGTTCCCTGGAAGGGGCTGTCGGCTAGAAGATGTGTTATAGAGCAGTGGTGACAGAATTGGGGGTCATGGCCTTGGGAGTGGGCAGCTCTGACATCCAAGGGGATCAGTCCTTGGGAGCGAGTCGAAGGGGTGGGTCCCCATTGGCTAGGAGGTGTTCATCACCCCAGCCCCCAGGCGTGGGTAGTGTGGCCTCCGTCCTATGGAAACAGGGCCCAGGCAGCATACACCCTGGCTTCGGGGGCCCAGCTCTGGCCAGCCACAGTGTGTGCCGGCTCCTCGGGCCTTCCCCGCTTCTGGGGCCGGCAGCGTTTTTTTGAGTCAGCTGTCTCATCCTGGGAGCAAACCTGGGTCTGGCAGGAGAGGGGGCTCTCCAAGCATGCCCAAGCCCTTTCTGAGGTTCCGCTGGGTCTGAGGGGTGTGGAAGGATGGGCTGCTGTGCCTTCCCGTGCCCCACCTGCCTCTGTGCGTCCTGCCCCCCGGGAGATGTACAGAGCAGGGCACACATGCAGGCCGCAGCCTTGCAGCATCTGGGTGGCCAGTGGGAACCAGGCAATGGCCAGGTGTAGTCAGCGGCCCCCATCCGAGAACCGTCAGCATGACGCTGGGTGCTGGCATCCCATGACCCTGCAGGGAGCAGCCCTGTGCCTTGCCGGCAGACTGGAGGCCCGCTTGCACCACAGAAGGCCTGCTGCCAGCTCTCCCCAGCCCAGACCCGGGCTCCCATGCCCACACGGTTTGAGCCGTCCTCCGGGCTCCCGCTGTGCCCCTTTGCTGACCGCTGTGCCGTGGCCCCTGCAGGTCAAGAAGGAGGCGGGTGAGAACGCCCCGGTGCTCAGCGATGACGAGCTGGTGTCCATGTCAGTGCGGGAGCTGAACCAGCACCTGCGGGGCCTCACCAAGGAGGAAGTGGTGCGCCTGAAGCAGCGGCGGCGCACACTCAAGAACCGGGGCTACGCCGCCAGCTGCCGCATCAAGCGCGTGACGCAGAAGGAGGAGCTGGAGCGGCAGCGGGTGGAGCTGCAGCAGGAGGTGGAGAAGCTGGCCCGCGAGAACAGCAGCATGAAGCTGGAGCTTGACGCGCTGCGCTCCAAGTACGAGGCCCTGCAGACCTTCGCCCGCACCGTGGCCCGTGGGCCCGTCACCCCCACCAAGGTGGCCACCACCAGCGTCATCACCATCGTCAAGTCTGCTGACATCTCCTCCACCTCCGTGCCCTTCTCGGCCGCGTCCTAGTGCCCAACGGGGGGTGGGGGTCTGGGTGGTGCGGCTGGAGCACTGGGCAGGCGGGGGGCACCTCCCTCGTGCCCATCGGAGGGTCCCATGGGGAGCAGACCCCTTAACACCCGAGTACAGTATAGACTCATGGCGGGGACAAGGTTGCTGGCTGAAGATGGGGTCTTGTGAGACCGTGTGCTGCACGCCTTCCCACACGCACGCACACGCACACGCGCACACGTATGCACTCGGCCTTCCTCTGGGCCCTGCCAGCTCTCTCCAGACTGTCCTTTTCCCAGGGGGGGGGTCTCACGCTGGGGGGCGTCGGGAGGTATGGAAGGAAGGTCTGCTGGAGGTTCCTGGCCCTGTGGCCCAGACGGTGGGGGCTCTGTCCTCCACGTGTCCCAGGAGTGGCTGCCGCCGTCCTTCAGCTGCCGCGGGAACCTCCTCCCTGCCCTGAGCTCTGGTGCTGCAGGAGGAACCGATTGTCCGTGGGGACGGAAAGCACCACGAGCCTGCTTTAGCCTTAGCGGAGACTGCACCGTGCAAGGCAGAGGGAGGGAGGGGGCTGCCTAAGGGGCTGTGTGTGCGTGCACGTGTGCTCGGGGACGCGCCTGCCATTGCACCGGCACCAGCAGCACCAGGCCCTTGGGGGAGCAGCTCAGGGGGCTGGTCACTGGGGGGCCTCCGGGGTCTATGCAGCAGGAGTTACAGGGGCATTGGGAACCGTCCCTCTGTCTGAGTGACCCCAGGGAGTACCCTGTTGGATCAGGAAGGTGGAGCCCTGTGCAGGGAGGGGTGGCAGGGCCTGGAGTGGATGTGCGCAGGTTCTGTATGGCGTGGGGTGAGGTGGGCAGGGGCCTCAGGACTGGGTTGTGGCTCTGCTGGGAGAGGACGGGCAGGGTCTGAGAGTGAGGAGGGTGCGGTGACAGGGGAGGTGACATGGCACGGGGCCTGGACCTTTCTCCTGGGGGCACCTGGGTGGTCTCTCGGTGCAGAGGACAAGGGGACACAGCCACCATGGTGCTTAACCCTCACCCGGAACCTGTACTTGCTCTTTCTGGCACCTGGAACCCCATGACCTTGGTGATCCTTGCTGGGGCTTCCCACCCCTACAAGCCTCGATCGATTGGGGCTTCCGGCTCCCACGTGCTGAGCTTGGACTGCCTCTCCTTGGCCTTGCTGGAGAGAGGCTGGGGCTTCGGGGCCTGGGGGTGGGCGGTGAGCGCAAGCTCCCAGCCTCCTCTTGGCCCTGCCATCCAGCACTGAGGGAGACCCCCAGCAAGCCGCAGGCCCCCCGCCCGGGAAGAGGAGGCTCAGGCAGGGCTGATGGCCCCAAGGGCTGCATCCTCCTCTTGCGTCTGCTGTCGCGAGTGACCAGTGAAGGTCTGGGGCCTCCGTCGCATTGCATGCGGCCTTCACCTTGTCCTGGGGAGAGGTGAAGGGTCTGGGGTGTGCTGGATCCTTACGGAGCAAAAGGCCCAGTGTGTAAAAAAAAAAAAAAAAAAAAAAGCTGTTGATACCATAGCCATGGTAGGTAATCCACATTGGATATCGATAAGGACCATGGGGAAATATTTAAAAGAGAGAAAGTATATATATATATAAAATTATATACACATTTTATCGTACAGATTTTTCGTAATTTTCCTGTTTTTACTGTAAATCCCTAATAGAGCAGAGCTACAGTGGGGGTGGGGGTGGGAGCCTGTCACCCCTGGCTCTGGGGAGGGAGGCCCAGGCTGCCTGCCCTCTGCCTGTCCCCGCCGCCTGCTTGGCCTTGGGGGGACCCAGGAGGAGGGAAGACCAGAGCCTTCTCGTGCTCTGCCTTCCAGCTCGCTGAGACTCCACTGTCACAGGTTTAACGTATGGATGCTCTTTATGTAAGAGAAAAGGCAAGGACCTCTGTCCCTGGGGTTTGTCCCCCCTGCCTTCTGGGCTTCAGATGCGCGGGTCTTTCCCGGGGGCGGGGCCTCCCGCTTCCTCACCTCTGCTGCTCAGCTGCTCCGTTTCAATATTTATTTTTGTGCTACTTTTATCATGGTATAAATTATTGAGAAGAGACCCCACGTCGTGGTCCTCGTCCGTACGACACGTGCCCCGCGCCTGCCCCGCGCCTGCCCCTTCCCCTCACGGCCACCACCTAATTTATTGCTGTACATCTCTGCCGTGACGCTTTTGTACCTTTGCAATAAAGAGTTTTCTGGTTTCAGACCTGCCTGGTTGTGTGGTTAGTGCGGGGGTAGGAGGTGTCAAGTCCCTGAGTGCAGGGCACCGCTGTTTGTGAGGGGCTTGCCACCGCCTCCATGTCCTGCCCCCCGCCCCACTCGGTGGTCCTCACCTGCGAGGTCCATCAGGACAGCCCTGAGGTGGGGAGAGGGTCAGGCCCGTGGAGGCGGCCGGGCTGGCTTTCCAAATGGTGGGCCCAATTCCCAAGTGCCCTGTCTGCCCCAACCGGGAGCCTCCAGCCTTTGGACATAGCCTTCTCCAGCTCCGATGGCTCCCCTCCCCACCCCCACCAGGTGGTATGTGCCCCAATCTTGGGCCAGGTCCTGCCACAGGTGAGGTGATAGACACTTGGCCTGGGGTAGACAGCAGGGTGCCTAAAGTAAGCAGGCTGTCCTGCAAGCCGGCATTCCCCATGGGCCTTCCCCACCCCTGTCCCTGAGGGGCAAACATGTCAGCACTTGGCCTCAGCCTCTGCAGGAGGGCAGACTTGCAGGCCAGGTCTCAGGCTTTCTAAGACCCGCTGCCCCTCCTGCCTCACCTCTGCCTGAGCTGATGGGACCGCTCACGCCCACGGTCATTGCCAGCAGCAGCTCGGGTGGGGTGGGGTAGGCTCTAGGGGGCCTGTTCCCTCCCTTTCCAGTCCGCTGGCTCCCTTCTGTGAAATGGGTGGGGAGTGGAGTGTGCCAGCCCTGTGGGGTCGCTGTGGCCCCCCACATGGCCAGGCCTGCTCCCCCTGCGAGAGCTCTGCACGGTGGCCCAGTGACTGGAGCTAGGGCAGGCCTGGACCCCAGCCCTGTCAGGGCCCCTTGGAAGTTGGCGAAGGCTGCTGCTCCTCCCGGCCCAGTCATCCGTCTCTCGGGGCTGCCTCCTTTGGGGTGGATTGCTGCGACCATTTCCCAGGTGAGAGCGCCGAGGCTGGGAAAGGCCCTGTGCGGTGGGGCCCAGAACTGGGAGCCCCCTTTGTCGTCATGGATGGCAAGACGTGCCTCCCTCCCTCCTCGAGAGCGCCCATACTCCCCCTCCTCCCCGGGGAGGACGAAGCCAGTGAGGTGGGGGCGACTGTGATCTACCCGTGGGTGGTGGGGCACGGCCTGACTTTGTGTCTGAAGGAGAAGCTGGGCCTCATCCCACAGAGGTCTGTGGGGGCTGGACGAGTGCAGGAGCTGCCTCTGTGGGGCTAGTCTGTCTCTTGCCGGCTGTGTGATCAGGCCCCTTTCCCCAGGCTTGTGAGGATTCAGGGCAGGCTGGGGTCCGGGCCCCGCCCTCGGCACACTGTGGACACAGCACACGGGGCTGCTGGGGCCTGTGCTGAAGGCGCCTTCTAACCGGGAGCCCGCACTGCGTGTGGTCACTGGAAGGGGGTCCCAGCCCACATACCCCATGCACATGGTTTAGGCAACTGGGGCCCTAATGGGGTGACCCTCCCCAGGCAGAGGCCTGCAGGGCCACACCCCCATTTGCCCACAGGGGGTCTGGCACTGGCCCCCTCTGAGTCCTCCAGACAACCTCCTGCCCTGGTTGCTCCCAGAGCTGCTGACTGAGCCGGCTGTGCCGGAGTGTGGCCCACCATGGTCCCGCAGCCGGGATGGCATGATAAGGCGGTGTGTGTGGGGGGTGCTCTTCAGCTGGGTGGCGGGGTGGCGGCCTGGCTTATCTTGCCAGGCAGCCCGGTGGGGCCTTCAGAGAAGCTGTGGCCTTGAGTGCTAGGTCTGCAGGCCTAGGGAGCAGGGAGGATGCGGGGCGGCCCCCGCTCTGGCCAGGGCCGGGCTGCATTTCTTCTGACCCTCAGGGGTCTCCTCAGGCACCGGCCTGGCACACAGGAGAGAGAAGGCCGGGGGAAGGCGGGCTCAAGCTTCACGCTCCGTTTGCGCCCCTTGCTGTCTGGGCCTGTGTCCATCTGTGGTCTTCATGGCCCTTCAGGCAGGGCTGGCTGCAGGTTCATCTTAAGGAGGAAGCTGAGCTCCCAAGGGAAGGGCAACACTCCGGGTCTCCTAACGGCGTGGGGCACAGCCTTCGGTCTGCTTGTGAGCTCTGTGCCCTGCTGGGCTCTGAGCAGCACCCCGGATCCTTCCCCCAACAGCAGACTTAGCACCGTGGGGCTTGTCTGAACACCCCAGTACAGTTGGCTCCTCCAGGGCTGACCCTGTGGGAACAGAGGCCACTGGAGTCTGTAGAAAAGCCAGGTGTTTATGTACAAATAAGTATAATTCATCTGTGAGCTGCCTGTGCCCTGTGGGCTGGTCAGGACGAAGTCCCTGTGCAGGTGGCCCCGGACACCTCCCAGAGACCCACATCCGCACGTCGGGTGGGGACTTTCAGGAGTCTCCTTGGCTGGAGGGGCTGCACGGTGGCCTGGCAAGGCCCAGCTGAGGCCCCCTACTGGCCCACCTGTCTGCACCCACAGCTCCCATGATCGTGGGGTGGCTGCTTGCTCTCCGGAGGCCGCCCTTCCCTGCAGAGGCCCAGCCTAGAGTCCGTCCATCCTGCTGGCGCCCGCTTCACAGCAGCCCCTGAGCAGACGGCCAGGGGGCCAAGCGAGTCCCAAGCTCATCGGATAAGCTCCGATGTCCCGTCTGGAGCCATGGGCCTACAGGGGAGGCAGGCTGGACAGTGGCCCCACATTCCTGGAAGGAGGGCTCCCAGAAGGCTTCCCCTCTGGCAACAGGGCTGGTGGGTGAGGGGCTCTGTGCTTGGCCAGAGGCCCGGGCAGACAGGTGGCAGCCAGGTGTCCAGTGACCTGTGGCCCTCCTACAGCTCCTCCGCGGGGATCAGCATCCGCTTCTCCACGTTCCGACTCTTCCGGATCCCCCCGGGGCCACTGGCTGCACTGGGATGGGCGCCAGGGCTTGGGGCCTCATGTGTGGCCTGCTGGGTGTAGTGCTGGTAGGTCGGCGAGAAGTTGTGGACGGCGTCCTGCACAATGTCCTGTGGGCTCATGGTCTCTTTGAGGCCGCTGGAGATGCTGTGCATGGGTGCCTCGGGGGCTGGGGGCAAACGGCACATGTGTGGGGTCAGTGGGGGTGCCCAGACCCGTCATGTTGCACTCAGACCCCAGCCCTGGGGACATAGCCCTGCTCCCCACCAACCTCTGGGCTGCCCAGGCCCTGGACTTGGCCAGCAGGGGGTGATTTCAGGACTGCTGAACCCCAGCCTGGATCCTCCCCTCAAGCCCCTGCCGGCCTGTCCCAGCCCAGACTCCCCAGAGGACACATCGATACCTTGGCCGGCTCCTGCCTTCTCCCCAGCCCAGAGTGAGCCCTTTATGCTTGTGGTCACGCCAGGCAGCTGGAGCAGGTGCAGGCCATCCCTGCCCGAAAGGGTCATTCCCCAGGGATGTCTACGTCTCTGGGTGTGGTGGGCAGGGCCCCCCCAGGCTTGGGAGGCATCAAGCCCCCCCACGGCCAGACATCCAGTCCAGCCCATCTCACTCAGAGCTTGGGGCCTGGGCCAGATGCAGATGTGGGCCCTGTCTAGGCTGGGGTTCTCCCCAAGGGTTGTCTGTCAGTGCTCCTCCCCGGGCCCACTGTCCGTGCGCCCACCCACTCTTGCACAGGACCCGGCCAGTGCACCTGGTGAGTTCTCTTTCTTCTCTGCGTACACCTGGCAGCTGAAAGCATAGCGCAGGGCAATGGAGGCAAACAGCATCTCAATGCAGATGATGAAATTCTGGTAGCCAGCGGCCAGTGTGCCAGCCCCGAGCTTGCTCCCATCGATGACCTGGACCTCAGGGATGACCCCACACTTCTCCAGGATGGCTAGCAACATCCCTAGGGGATGGTGACAGCCGCTCAGGCACCCACCCTGCACAGGCCTCGGGAGCCGTGTGGGGTCTGTGGGGGAAGATGAGGTTCCGGCCCTGCAAAGGCTCCCCCAGGTGGCCCTGGGACGTCCCATCCCCGTGGTCCTGTTCCATGGAGGGAGAGGCTGATGTTCAGGGGTGTGGTTACCTCCCACACCATGGTCATGGCCCAGTGGGCATCTGGCTACTCCCCACATGTCTGCTCTGGCCTCCCAATCCCAGAGCTGGGGCTCACCCCTCCCCCCCCACACTGTCTGCGGGGTGAGGTCCGGGAGCACCCCCATCCTGGCCCCAGGCCTTTGCTGGGCCTTTCCACCCACAACAGCCAGACCTGCTGGGTGGGGGACTCAAGGTTTCCCCTGCACCATGGCTTCCAGCTGAGGGGATGGTGGTTCTGACCTGTGCTCCAGCCAGGGAAACCGAGGCCAGGCCTGAGGGCACATGGGGAACTGGGGACTGAGGTGGGATGGGGGCAGGCTCTAGGCTCCACCAGGGCCCCCATAGCGCACCTACCCTGCCAGAAAGAGAGGAAGATGACCGCCTTGATGGTGAAGAACTTGAGGACAGGCTCAAAGGGCTGCAGGAGCTCCCTGGTGGCGAAGTAGAAAAGGAACAGGGCGTAGAGGGCCAGGCTGACGGAGACATTGTAGATGAGGGTGACGTAGAGGTAGCCACTGTGGATGCTGGGGCCAGAGCAGATGCGGGGGTCAGGGTGGGCCCTAAGCCCTGTGCCTTCCCTGCTATCCCAGCCTGGGCCCTCCCTGCAGGCCAGGCAGGCAGGTGGGCAGCACCCGAGCACAACGGCCAGGGAGCTGGGGGGGTCCCCACGCAGCTGTGAGGACGTAGCCCTTCTCCCTACAAAGGCCGCCCTCTGTCCCTCTTCCCCGGTCCAGTTGTGCACAGACTGAAGGACTGGGCCTCTACACTATGCACACACAGGCAGACGTGTGCTGGTGTAGGAGTGCGTACGTGATGTGCGTGCACCTGTGGGTGTGTTCATACACACACGTCAGCACTGAGCATGTGAGGGTGTGCGTTCACGTGAAACCACATGTGTGCCTGCTCATGTGCACGTGTGAGCATGTGAGTGTGTGCATCTGCTCGTGTGCATGTGTGTGCGTGTGAGGGGGTCTTGTGTGTGTGTGTGAGGGGGTCATGCACATATGTGCATGCATGTGTGTACCTGTTGTGTGTGTGTGTCAGCATGCGTGTGCAGGCTTGTGTGCATGTATGAGCGTGTGTGCATGGGCTCGTGAGCCTGTGTGTGAGCACGCTTGTGCATGTGTAAGCATGCATGTGTGCACCTGCTTGTGTGCATGTGTGAGCATGTGTGCATGTGTGCACCTGCTGTGTGTGTGTGCGTGTGTGTGCACTTGCTGTGTGTGTGTGTGTGTGTGTGTGCACCTGCTGTGTGGACCTGGTGTGGGGCTCCTGGGCTGTCTGGGAGGTGCCACCAGTGGCTCCCTGGGCCTGAGGGCCTGAACTCCCCTTTGGCTCTCCTTCGGGAGGGCGGGCTGCAGGCCGGGATTGGGGGTTAACCCACGGCAGCGAGGCTCCTAGCCCTGTAGTCAGGGGCCCACTCCTCCGGGTCCGTTTGCTGCGGCCTCACCCTGGCAGTCTCCCGGGAGCACACGTGAGGACTCAGACTCGTGCTGAACCCCCTCCCTGACCTGGGGCCCGCACCCTTCTCCCGCCAGGCTGGCCCACCCCTCCCACCCCTCCCAGGCCAAGCAGCCTGGCCTTACTTGAAGTCCCCGTCATGGTATTTGCCGAACGCCTGCAGGACGATGGTGACCAAGGCCATGACCGGCTTCACGATACAAAACTGCAGTGTGGCCTGGGGAGGACGGAGTAAGGGGTGGTGGGGGGTGTAGCTGGGAGAGCCAGGGCAGGGCAGGCCAGACCCCTACGCCCCCACTCACCTGCTTGCAGAATCGCAGGAAGCCAATGGAGTAAGACATGCCATGCAGGCAGCAGGTGCCATAGACGCAGCTGGACCTGAGTGTGCAAGTCCGTGAAGCAGGGCCCGTGAGGACCCGTCCCCAGCCCGGCCCTGCTGCCGGGGTGCGGGGGGCCCCTATGGGCTCTGGAGCAAGATGCTTACCGGATGGGCTTTCCCCGGATCTCTGCCATGATGGCGCTCTCGCCCCCCAGGTACTGGAAGCAGAGGCTTAGGAAGCTATAGATGACAAAAGCTGCATGGCAGGGGGCCAGGGCGGGCAGCAGTGAGCTTGGGCTCCCTGAGGCCCCGCGCTCCCCGCCATCCCTGCTGCCCCCGGCCATCAGCAGTCCCTGTGGCAGCGAGGCCCCACCCCGTTGAAGGCCCCCGCTCCCCCCTAATCCAGGTCCTGGGCCAGCCCGCTGCAGGGCCCCCACCCTTGGCACCCCCGATCCTGACCATCAGGGGAGCTGACTCGGCCCTGAAGGCTGGGGTTCCCGAGCTGGCTGAGGCCTCT
Organism: Mustela nigripes; assembly: GCF_022355385.1. Classification (NCBI taxonomy): domain Eukaryota; kingdom Metazoa; phylum Chordata; class Mammalia; order Carnivora; family Mustelidae; genus Mustela; species Mustela nigripes. The sequence goes on from NC_081567.1 coordinate 1,051,356, forward strand.
CTGCGCCCTCCCTGGATCTCGCAGGAGCCCGGAGCCAGACGGCACTCACCCTCATAGCAGTCACGCACTGAGTCCAAGTAGATGTAGTGCTGGTGGCCCCCCAGGAGGAGGAGGCTGAGCCAGGAGTCGAAGGCGTAGACGGGCACAATAAGGAGCAGGCGAATGATGTAGCGCTGCTCGTTGGGAACCGTGTAGGAGCGCAGGTGCAGGTAGATCTAGGCAGGCAGAGCAAGGGCAGGCTTGGGGCACGATGGCTACGTGCCCTCCCCCCCCCCCCCCCCCGTGTAGAGCAGCGTGGGAAGCAGCGCGAGCTCCCCCGGGTGCGGCCGGCCCCTTCTGCCTGCACACTCTGCCGCGGGAACGCCTGTTTGCTCACGCTCTTGCTCCTGTGTTCGTTCATTCCAAGCCGGGGGGCATCTGTAGCCCCGGAGTTTGGCATCTCAGCATGGGGGGGTCTACAAAGGGCTGACCCCCTGGTGCCCTTTCGGGGAGGGTACATTGGGGCAGGTACATTGGGAAAGCAAGGGTCTGTGTATGAGACTGACCCTGGCAGCGACGTGGGGGAAGACGCAGTGGGGCTGGCTGGGTCTTGGACGGCCAGTGAAAGGGGCATCCCAAGATGTCCACGGGGGACCTGCTGTGCAACAATAGGGCGTGGAAGCATCAGAGGACAAAGCGGGTGTGACCCCACGTGTGTGGGAAACACGGAGTGAACACGAAAGGAAAGATGGTACTGTCCTGTCCCTGGGCGGTGGGAAATATGGCTGATTATAGTCTGTCTGGAAACCTTTCTTGACTGTCCACATCCTCCAAGGGGAGAAGGAAGAGCAGCGAGAGGGTCTTGAAGAGGAAGAGGTGCCAGGGAGCCGGGCACATGGCACCTCTGGAAGGCTTCCTGGAGGAGGTGCCCCTGAGCGTAGGTGGAGAGAGGGCCGTGGCAGAGCAGGCTGTGTGTGGAGCCCTGCGTGCGCCGGTCTTCAGAGGGCACAATGCAGTGAGTGGCAGGGGCAGACTGGCATCCGGAACAGTCCCTTATCAGTCTCTGCCGCCTGGCTGAGGCAGTGGGAGCGCCTGGCACAGGCGGCCCCTGGGAGACGTGGTTTCTGTCCTGGGGCTGGCACTACCTGGCGGGCGCCCTTGGCAGGCCCTCTCCGTCCTCTACCCCCTTACCTTCCCATCCTAAAGCCAGAGGATGAGTCCCTCTTTGCCCTTGGGGGCTCTGGAAGGGTAGAGATGGCTGCCCTCCTGTCTCGGAGGGGCTGGGGCTGGGGGCAGGGGCAGGGCTGCAGCCCACGGGGTCTCTGTCTGCCCCTCTGGGGAGGCCCAGGATTCAGAGACAGACATGCAGAAGTGCTGGGGTTAGGCTCACACAGAGCGGGCATCCAAGACCCCCACTCAGGACTCTGGGGCCTGCCCCTGCTGCTTCTGGTCCCATAAGTCACAGCCTATCCCGATTTTACTCGCCACCCAAGTGCACACGCACCACCCACCAGTTCAATCTTCCCGGCCAGAGCCCCAAGAGCAGCTCGGTAAGACTCTGTGCCAATCCTGCCTCCTCCGGGCAGCCCTCCCAATGGGCGCCCACTGCTCTTGCCTGCACTGTGCCTGCCGGTCCCTCTCATACCCTTGTGTCTACTTCTGATGTGGTTGTTTGAGACCACACAGGAGGCGGCTCTCACTGAGAAAGGAGTCCGCTCACCCCTCCCTGCCTGCCGGCCGGCCTGACCACCCCTGCCCCAAGCTCACACTCACACTCATTCCCTCCCCATCCTGAAGGCCAGTCCTCCCTGGCTCCCACACCCTGCGTTCGGGGGAAATCTCCCTCCGCCGCCCCTGCACGCTGGCCTGTTGCCACCCCTGAGGGCCCTCCCTGCAGCCGGGCCTCTGGTGGCTGCCCCGGATCCCAGCACGGTCAGGCCAGGGCCATGTCCCATGGCCAGCAGGGTCCCAAGAGAGGGGCAGAAGGGAGGGCCTACCTGGTGGCAGGTGAGCACCAGGGCAGTCCACACGAAGACCCCTGAGACGCCACGGGCCAACGCGGTGGTGAGGAAGAGGCGGGAGGCGCCCTGGGAGCTGTTCCCAATGGGGTCCATCTGTGGCCCGCCGGGCACGGAGGACGCGGAGGGCACGGCGGGCATGGCGGGAGGGGGGCTGGGCTGTGGCCAGGTTGCTGACACCAGGGGGCCGCGGGCTGTTCCCATGAGCCCTGAGGCATTAGTCATCTGCAGAGGTGAGGGAGGACACAGGGAGGAGTGAGGACAAAGGTGCACCCAGGCAGCTGGCAGCCCCAGTGCCGGCCCAGGGAGGAGGGGGTGGGGGCAGGGCAGGAGGAGCTCCTCCTGGTGGCCACGCACAGGCCACCGACAGGCCGGGGCTGCCCTGGGCGTCCCTCCCTATCCCTTCTGGGTGGTTCAAGCCTGACCGTCGTGCCTACGCCCCTGACTTGGGCTCTCCTTCCCAGGTGGGACTCAGCTGCCTGGGCGCAGAATCAGGGAGCAGACCGTGGCATCGAGTGGTCCTCCTGTCTGCTGCTCAGACTTGTGGGAGCCCACGTTTGGGGACCCAAGATGTCTGGGAACGTGAGAGAGCCCCGCTGCCCTGCCTGCCCAGAGGGGAGGGCAGTCGGAGAGAAGGCTGGACTGGTGCTGCCCGCCACTGCCCACGGGGGCGCAGCCCAGCAGCCACCAGCTCCCCGGGCCCTGCCCGGCTGTCCGGGCGCCCGGCTGTGCTGCAGGGCCCTTCAGCTCCCCAGGCCTGCTCGCTTGCTCCGGATGCCGTCTCTCTGGTCACTAGCCAGCCAGCCGGGGCACTGGGCACTTTGCTCCTCCCATGCCAGAGGCTGACCTGGCCTCTCCCCCGGCCTCCAGCCCACAGCAGGTAGGGGCCCAGTGCCTACCTCTCAGGCAGGAAGCTCTGGCTGGCCCTGGGAGGCCCGGCCTCCAGGGAAGCCTGGCTGGTCATTTGCATGGCCACGTGGCCCAGGGCAGCCCCACTGGGGGTGGGGCCGTGCTGCTCTCTGGAGTCTGTACCAGGCTTGGGGAGGGGGCCGGCCAGGGCTGGCGCCTGCAGGAAGGGACCCGGTTGGAGGGGGAGGAGCAGAGGCTTGTCCCCTCCCGCTGCTGCTGACATTCTATCTTTGCTCAGCAGCAGCTGGCTCCCAGGAAGCTGTGGGCTGCCAGGTGCCCTCACCTGCCTTTGGCAGACGGGCAGCCACGTGGCCTCTGTCTGGGCCCCAAGCAGGCAGGAGGTGTTTCAGGGGGCCGGGCTGGTGTTTGCCTAAACACAGGTGACTTTCTGTTGTGAGAATCTCGCCCAGTCTGTACGAGTTGCACAGGAAACATTGCTGGGATTGTGGAGTTGGGAGGGGGGACAGGCAGGTCCCTGGGTTCAGCCGGATGCCAGCGGCTTCTTTGCAAAGAGGCTTCCCCCACTCTGTCTTTGGAGGGTCCAGCGGGTAGGGGCCGTGCTCTGCACATTCACGCCGCTGCCCCCACTGTCGCTGCCGGGGGGCACCAGGACAGAGGGTCTGCTCTGTGCCCTTGACAGTGCACACGTTCACATCCCTTGTGGCCACCTGACTCTCCCTGTGGCCCTGGGCCATGGGTCAAGGGCTGAACTGTTGGAATGACTGAACCCTTTTCACTCACAGAGGCTCATCCACACCGGTGTGCACAGCTGTGTGTGGGAGGCTGCAGGCCCAACCCCTGGACACACGAGACCACTCCTCGCCCCTTCACCCCCTACCAGCCCCCTGCCCTCCAGGAGCCCCCAGCGGGCCTCCTCTGAGCACTGCCTGGAAACTTCCTTACTGACTTCTCTCCCAGCTGTCTCCTTGTCCTACCAATTCAGATGTCACCGTTCAGTACTGTCTCCCCCTTATATCCCACCCGGAGTTCCTGTCCGCCTGTTGGCTTTGCGCTTGCTGCCAGACGCCCTCCGTGGGAGCTTCCAGAACCCTGTGCTAGGCACACTGTGCAGCTGGCCCTCTGGCTGTGGCTCCCACCAGCTCTGGCTGGGGCGACAGGTGTGGTCTACACCGCATCCAGTCAGAGTAAGGCTCTCGTGTGCCCGAATCCCACCATCTGCCCTGGGTGCCGGGAGTGTGGGTCAGCGTGTGCGGAGGCAGCACCCTTCACGGCCCCTGGTGACAATGGCTTGGGGACCCTGAAGGGTGTACACTTAGCTATGGAGACGTGGATGGGGCTGGCAGGGGCCCAGGGACACCCCACCCCCCGTGCCACAGGTGGGGAAGCAAGGCCTAGGGCCTTCCCAGGCTGCTGCTGGGAGACTGAGCCTCCAGCAGGACGCACTCAGAAGGGCTTCCATGCTGGCCCCAGTGGGGCCAGGCCTTTGGGAGAGCCCTGAGGGGCCTTGGCCCTGGGGAGGCTTGAAGCCTGGACCCTGGACAAGACGGAGGTACTTCCAGAGCTCGGACCTTTCTTCAGAGCCAGAAAACACTGTGGGGAAGGGCAGTGGATGCTGACCTGCAGGTTGTACACGGGGGTCAGGCCCTCCTGCCAGCAGCAAGGGGGGCCAGGGGTCCCTGACCCTGGGAAGCCCCTGCCGCCCAGGGCCATCCCTGCTCTCATGGTGGAGACCAGGCCCAGTGTCACTTCTGGGTTGTTCCCGCAGCTGCCTTACTCTGAAGCCTTGTTCAGCTGTTGCCTCCAGGAAGGCCTCCAGGGATCCCTGGCTCCGAAGCCTCCCCACTCCAGGACACTGCGCACTCCCGGGCATGGCTTTGCTCAGGGGCCCTCCCATCGGCACCAGGCCATGTGTGTATTGTAGAATCCCGGCCTTCTGCCCCCAACCCCTTTCTCTGGGTCCTGACTTGTTGCTCCAGGGGCAGCCTTAGCCCTCTGTGCCATGCTTTGCCCACGTTCTTGGCAGCCACCTCAGCAGAGCCCTTCACCTCTCTGGGCCTCTTCTTTCCCGTCTGTACAGATGGGGTACAGCAGGTGGGTCCTGTCTGGGACACCCCTTTGCCTTGCTCTGAGCTCTGGGAAGGACCTGAGCTGCCTGGCCCTCCCAGGGCTGCCCAGGTGTGACACAGAGAGCAGCCCAGGTCAGGGAGGCGTGGGAGATGGGGAGGGGAAGGAGCCAGACTCTGCCCCACAGAGTGCTGGGCTTCAGCACCGGAGTCACCAGGTAGTAGGTGCAGGAGAGCTGACCTGCCCGAATTCAACCCTGCCTCCAGCAGCCAGTGTCATGGCCCATGTGCATTCAGCAGAGGTGGCTGGGCCGGCCTGGCCTGATTTCCCTGCCCGGGGCTGGACGCTGACCAAGCCCAGCACAGGACAGACCTGCCTGCCCAGGTCCGTGGAGCTGGGGCCTCTGACCCCTGTTTGTGGTGACCAGGTGACGAGGCTCTGGGCAGGTTGTTGCTGGGGCGTGGGTGGCTAAGACGCGGTGGCCGCTGTCAGACCTGTCTCCTCATCCCCACGCCTGCCTTTCACTACTGGTGACCCAATGCCCATGGCTCCTTGGCCTTCCTGCTGGCCCTGGAGCTCCTTCCAGACACACCTTGCCACGGGGGGCCCCCTTCTCAGCCAGCCTGCCATCTGGGGACATCTCTGGGAGCCTGTGGCTCCTTTCCTGCCACCGGCCCGGTCCAGCGTGCCCCCAACCCCCACCGGGCAGGCAGAGACAAGTTGGGGAAGGACAGTGGGGGCATCAAGACACCATGCTCCCCAAGGCCAGACCCCCAGGGTCCTTTGGCTCTCCAGGGGTGCCCTCCTGCTGTATCTGGGGAGTTTCGGTCCCAGCACCCGCAACGGCCCTTGACTTAACCAACAGCCACTGTGGCCAAGGGCCTGGGGGTGACTGGCCCGGGGGCACTGTCAACCAAGGGTCCTGGGTGCTCAGTTCTTTAAGCCACTCAGGTGGGAGCTGGGAGAAGTGGGGAGCAGCGGTGGGGCCCCCAGGCCTCTGCAGGCCATGGAAGGAACCTACATCCCGGGGAACCTAAGCCCCTTCTCCCCTCCTCTGGGCCCGCAGCGGGGACCATGGGTCCCTCCAGTTCTAGTTCTGGGATTCCTTGTGTGGTGGGCAAACTGGGCCCTGGGCCCCAGAGCTGCAGGAGCAGGGCCCTGGTTCGGACACACCGGGCTGAGATCCTGACGTGGGCCCTCACGGTGTCTGTGACCTTCCTTAGCGTCCCCTGCACCTGGAACCCTACTTGCAGCAGGTCAGCGCTCGTCCCTTGCTCAAAGGTGGGTCTGGGTCAGTGTGGCCCAGTACTGCTCTGCAGTCAAGGTCACTGAGGCCCAGGACCGCTCTGTGGCACTAGTCGTCTCAGTCAACCCGCTGTCCTGCCGGCCAGATCACCATCCCGGGGTTTCTCTCGACCTCTAGGCCGGTCAGCCCAGGGGACCCCACTGTGGGATCTCGGGGACCTCACTCCCTCCTGGGGCTTTCTGTCCTTTCTGAGCTGCCTATTCCTAGCCTGTGTCCCTCCCCTGGGCCACTTCCCTCCCCCAGGCCTCCGTCCCCAGAGAGGAGCTGTGTCCCTGGAGCCTGCCGGTACCTGCCTGCTGTCCCAGAGCCAGCTGCCAGCCCTGGGTGTGTCCCCGGGGGCAGCCCTCCATGCCGGGCTGGGGCAGGGGTGCAGCCCTGAGACCCTTTTTGGTTACCAGGTGGTATCCCAGGGCCTGGCAGGGCCCTGTCATCTTGGGTGGAGAGGGGGTGGGGCAGAGAGGCCCAGACTCTCAGAATTTCACCGTGCAAGATTTTTTCTCCAGGAATTCCAACCCCACTAGAGTGAATGGGACCCCGGCCTGGACCCCACCCCTCCTGTGGGTGTGCACACTTGCACACACATGCGCGCCTGTGCTCACCTCTCTGGTGGCTCGATCAGCTCTCTGGTCGGGCCCCTCGGGCTGCTCTGCTCAGGGCTCCAGGCCCCGGGGGGTGGGGGTGGGGGTCCAGTCCCGATGTGCAGCCTCTAGACCTCCGTTGCTCCTCCTCACAGCAGCCTGGGCTGGTCCAAGGCACTGCTGCTCCTGGGGGGCGGGGGGTGCCAGCTTTTCCCTGATCCCAGAAAACACCTCCTTGCCACCGCCCACCTCACCAGGCCGGCCCTGCCAGGCGGAGTGCAGCCCCGGCCACACCCTCTGCTGGGCCCTGCCCACACCCTGGGCCTCCCTCCCATTCCTCCAGTCGTGCGCTGCCTGGCGGGGGGGGGGGGGGGGGGGTACAAGCCGGCCTCCGAGTCTCTGACTTCCGGGTGTGGCCTTGAGTGGTTGCATCTCTCCATCCGTGTGGGTGGTGGTCCGATCCACCCCTGCCTCAGTGCAGTGAGGGGTAGACGGGGGGTTGCCTGCCTTCATCGAGGGACGGCTCCTGGCTCTGAGCACCCCACACAGGGGATCCGAGTGGCCTCCCCAAGAGACGCGGAGCCAACTGAGAGGATGGCCCCCCGCCAGCTGCTCCCGCAGAAGAGGGGTTTCCACCATCTCATCACGATCTCTCGGAATCAGTGGGGCCTCACTTCCCACCAAGCCCACCTCCTCCCTCCCCGCCGCCCTGCAGACCCATCTGTCTGCTTCGGGTTCAGACCATGAAGCCACAGGGGCTGAGCGCCTCCCCGCAGTCCCTCTCTGGTCGCTCAGGGCCCTCTGACTGCACACATGCCCTGGGCATCCGAGTTGCTTACTGTGTGCCCCCCTCCTGCCAGTGTCACTCCGAGGCAGAGACGCTCAGCGGCTCAGCGGTCCTGCACGTGGCTGTCTTAGTCCACTGGCTCCTAGTCATAGCTGGTTTGGGAGGCTTGGGGGCTGCAAAGCCCTGGAGAAGCCGCTCGGAGATTGCCTACAGCGGCTGCCCTCCCTGGGTTGTCGCTCGCCCTCGTTTCTGAGCCACGTCCCTACATCCACTAAGAAGGAAGGGCGTGCAAGGGATGGGGTCTGGGGGCGGGGGCACCGTGCGCAGCTCAGCGGAGAACTGCACGGGGCAGATGGCACTGGAGGTCCAAGGGTATGACCTTGACGGAGGAGCCCCTGGTAGTCTGGGCTGGAGGGGCTGCAGACGAGCCCCCTGGGCTTTTACTTCCGTGGGCCTATGGCTCGCTGGAAGGTGTGATGACAGTCTGATCACTGGTTAAGCGCCGTGTACAAAAATAAATCTACATGGCACCAGCCACCGCCTGTGGGAGCTGCGGCTTCACCGATGGCTCCTCCTGAATCATGGCGGCCAAAGCAGAGGGCCCTGCACCTTCCCACCCCGTCCCATGCCTGCCAAGGAGCATGCAGGCTTCAGGGACAGGAGTGTGTAGTGCCAGGCTGTGATTTCCACCAGCCACCAGACAGCTTCCGGCAGCTGTAAGGGTGGGGCGTGGAGAAAGTCCTGGGGGCCCCGCTCTCAGTTCCATGCCGGGTCCACCACCCCCTGCCAGGCACTGTCCATGCCGCTGCCCAACTGCAGGGTGGGAGTGTCACTCCTTCACAAGGTCAGGCTGCCACCTGGCAGCAGTAAGAGGTCCTGTGACCCCGGGGTCAAGCCCGGGCTCGGCCAGGGCAGCTTGGTGATGCTGCCTCCATTTCCGTCTCTGGAACACATGGATGATGAGGAGTGAGGTTCCCAGGTCCGAGCGAGGACTGTTAGGGTACATGCGACAAAGGGTGTACCCTGAGCTTGGTCATTGTGATAGGCAGGTGTGCTAGTCCTATAGAGATGAATTTAGGGACCAAACCAGAACACCAAAAGCTGCAACTCTGAACCCAGACTCGGACTTGAGACCCTCTCCGTGCCTCGGGTTCCCTGCTTGTGCAATGGGAGGAGTTGTGATCCCACAGCACAAACACCTAATTTTTAGATGAGCACTGTATAACTATTGCTTTGAAGTATTAATCTGAGGACACCAGGCCTCTGCTTCTGCTGGGGGGCAGGGGGTGTCCTCCCCACCCATCGGGACACCCCAGGCCTTGGGGGTCCACATGTGTGTGAACATCTCCTCCCTTCTTCAGTCGGCTCCTGTGTCCTTAGACCTGACCCTGGTCCCAGTCCTGCCAAGGGACACACCAAGTGGGACTGAGGGCCAGTCTAACCGGGGGAATGGCAGTGTGGACACAGGTCGGGTAGGAGCAGCCAGGCTGGATGCAATCTGCCCAAGAGGTCGGGAGGTGGGGCAGAGCTGGCCACAAAGGAGCCCTGTGTCTCTCAGGGATGGGTTTGCCTGTTTCCCCTGATCACCCAGGCTCCCTGCAGCAGCAGCAGCAGCACGAGGGGCCTTCCCTGCTCAAGCATCGGCACCCACTCTGGGAAGTGGGCAGGAGTCCCATGGGTGACTCCTGCGGTCACTGTCAGCCAGTCTGTGCTCCCAGCAGGACAGGGCTGACGGTGGGGCTGATGGTGATATTTCATAGGCACGGTCTGCTGACAGAATGAGCCCTTGAAAACTTTCCCTCTGTCTCATCTTCAGCAAACTCATGCTTGCCTCTAGACCAGACTGGCAGGTTGAACCAGTCCTTTCATCACCTCTTGGAGAGCAGTTTCTAAAGTCAAGAACTTCAGGGTCTCAGAAGCTGTTGATTCTGAGGGAAACCAAATAAAAACATCCCCTTCTGATCTTATGAGGACATGGACGCCACCCAACGTGTTTTCTATACAGAGATCTCTTTTAAGACTTTATTTTTAGGTCATCTCTATGTCCACCGTGGGGCCGGAACGCACAGCTCCAAGATTGAGTTGCACGCTCCACTGACCAAGCTAGCTGGGTGCTGCTCTTTACACTGGGACCCCAGCTTCCAGACCCCGAGCCCGCATCCTCTCTTGTCTCCAGTCCTGTGGGGCGGACTCACACGGCAGGCACATGGACAGCGACGCGCCACTAGTGGGGGATGAGGACCAGCCCAGAGGGTCCGAGCTGCTGTCCGCAAGGGCAAACGCCATCCCGAAGCCAGCGCCTCACTGGACCTGTCATGCAGCAGGACAGTAAGGGATGTTTGCGGAATGGAAGTTCATAGCTGTCCAGAGAAGTCAGAGAAGGAGGAGCAAAAGAAGTGTGTAGAGCGTGTGAACCTTGCTAAACAAGGTCTCCTCCCACTTCCGCATAGTGTCCTGCACCGTGGGATGCTAGTTCTCGGTATCGCCAGGAAGGCTGGTGAATTATTTGGGGATAGGCGTTTATTGTGAATAAAAAAAATTTCCTTCAACGACAGATACTGCACATGGAGGGCCAGGACTCCAACCTAATGACTCATCTCTCAGTCTCGAATACACGCAGCTATTTGGACCCTAGTAAAAACCGTTCACAACCCCCCAAGACACACTCCTCAGCTTTCCTCCATCCGCGGGTACGTTAGTGCCCAAAGTACGGGTCTGCCTGGGACGGGCGTATTTCCTCCAGCTTCTAGAGCTAAGCCAGAGTTGCTCCTCCTGCCTAACCGAGGGAGTGCTTCCATATCAAGAGAGTATCCGCATGTCCCCTTGGCTCGCTGAGTAGCAGGCGCAGCTGCTGCCTCCAGGGTCACCACACCTGGCAGGACTGGATCACCTCCTTCAAGGCCTTCAGCCCCTCCACACTCCTGTCCTTCACGGCCAGGGCCAGGAGGACCGCTCTGTTTCCAGCCTCCTGAGACACAAACGTCACCAGATTCTTTGCAAAGACGTGGATGAGAGGCTGGTAAAGGGAAGGAGAGAAACCATTTTAATTGTGACAAATCTGTTTTCCTTAGTGCCTTCACAGAGTGTCCCTCAGGAACCCTCCTGACTTCCTGCACCCTCAATAATCAACCCCCTCCATGTAAGTTCAATGCAACACTGGTTTAGCGTTCAACCGACTTCAGAACACTCCAGTCCTAAACAAAACACCAGGGAGGCACCATTACACTCATTTCCGTGGTGCCTTATGATTCCTTGCTCTCTTCTGGCGGGCTGTCATCCAGAAGGAATCATGGAAGGTATTCTACAGGGCTGGCATGGGGTCTGTCAAATCTCACCGGCTCCAAGGTCGCACAAGAGGGTCAAATTTTAGGAAATCAGTACTGCCTCTCTGCTAGATAAAACACTGATATGCTGGGGAAAGCATGCACCAAGGGCAGGCCAAATGCCCTCACAGCTACATAGGCCTCAGAAAACAATGTGGAGCCTGCAGGCTCCAGACCCTACTCACAACCCGCAGCCACATAAGCAGTTTTCCCTCCAGCATGGGGTCCCCTTCCCACCACTTTACCTCGTCCTGCCCAAGAAGGACTTTGGTGGTGAGCACGGGCTTGCTGATGTCACCAGCCACGGTGCTGGGCTCCAGGGAGACCAGGGTACCCATCTTCCCGAACTGGGTCACCACCACCAGGATGTGGCTGTTGAAGGATGTGCAGACCACTTGCGTGGGGACCCCACACACCACTTCCGTCTTCTGTTTGGAAGTCAGCAAGGGTTTGCCTTCCATGGATGGGTCTTTTCAGTGGCACTTTAATGTTTACCAAGCAAAGAGAGGAAAAAAGGTCACTCAAACCGTGTCGGAGGTGCTCGTGCTCCAGCATTAGCACCGCCTGGTATTCGCACAGAGGCACAAGCACGCCCACCCGAGCAAACCCACCCGAGCAGGCGCCCGCGCGTGCCCGCCGCCTTCACCGGCGGCCCTCAGAAGCCGCTCCAGGGCGCGCGTGTGCAGACATGCGGGCTGCGCCGAGAAGGCGGGCCATCGGGGCACTCGCGGGTCTCTGTCCCCGGACCAGGCTCTATGCCCACCCGCCACAGGCGCACAAGCCCGGGCTCCAGCAGGTGGCCGCGCCCCCGCCGTCCTCTGAGCGGGGGGAAAACGACCGCTTGGGAAAACGACCGCCCCCGCAGGACAGGGAAGCACCCCCGCGCGGGCTAAGGGCAGAGGGCGGCGGGAGGCCGGGGGCCCCGCGGGGCGCCCTCGTTACCCATCCCACCCGCCATGCCGCCCGCGCTCACCGCGCCGCGCCCGGAAGTGACGCCCGGTGGGCGACGCGGGCCCGCCCCCGCAGGGGCCCCGCCCACCGGCCCTGCGTCCCCTCCACCGGAAGTGCGCCTGGGGGTTTCCGGTCCCGGCGGGGTCTCTGGCTTGTCAGCGGTGCGGTTCCGCGTTGCGGAGAGGGGCCGGCCGTACTGGGCGAGGGGCTGCATCCCCCACCCGCGAGTCTCGGCCACCCGGCCTCTGGCTGCTCCCCCGGGGTGTCCTCGGTGGTCGGGGGGCTGCCTGGCTGTGGGTTCCCTACCCCACTTGGCGGCCCTGGGGCTGTGGGAGCGGAGCAGTGCGGAGGTCGCCCCGCGGAGAGCGGGCACAGGGACTTGGGTGTGTCCGGCGGGAGTCCCATCCCGGAGCCAGGGCACGGGGTGTCCTGCTGGCCCGGGCGGGGATGCGGGGACGGCGCGGTGGCGCCACGGCGAGGCCGAGGCCGTAGGGTCCGGGGCGGGGGCGGCTCGTGTGGGGGCGAGCCCTTCGTCCCCTCTCCCGGGGACCCCAGCCCTTCCTGGGCGAGCTGCGGGGCGGAGGCGAGCCCTCCCCACTCTGCCGAGGTAGTCTGCAGGGCAAGCTTACCGCCCCACTCCCCGGGGGCACCCAGCTCTGCGTGTGTGTGTGTGTGTGTGTGTGTGTGTGTGTGTGCGCGCGCAGGCGCACGCGAGCCCTCCATCCCACTCGCCCGTGGGCCCCAGCCCTGGGGGGCCATCTGAGCCAGCCTTCCGGCTCCCATCCATCAGATTCCTCAGGCTGCGGTGGGTGACAGGCATTGTGCTAAGTGTCCTGTAGACAGGCTGTTCAGGTTGGGAAAGCTTGCCCCGGGTCCTAAAGCTGGTAAGGGTTGGATCCGGGCTTCTGTTGCTCGCCCTGAGTTACTGGTCTGAGGGCTCTGCGTCCAGGTGCCCAGGTAGGGGGAGAAGGGGCCAGGGTGGCCCCTGTGGCAAGAGGATGTCTGGTCCACCCCCTCCTCTGAGCGCCCCCAAGGGCTCATCCTTTCTCCACGCTGGCAGTGTGTTGTCAGGGTGGGGGAGTCTTGCACTGATACTGGGGTAGCTTGAGCCTGCCGACCCCTCCTTAGGTGAGTGACAGCACTTCAGCACCCCCCCACTCCGAGGCCTTGCCCTCCAGTTTCCTGACAGCCCCTGCGGGGGTGCCGTTCCCCTCCACCTGGTCTGCCCACCCCACTGAGCCCTGGAGGAAGCCTTGGCATCCCTAATCTTTGCTTTAATGACTCCTTAGACAACCCGTGTCAAGTCCAATGAAGCATGTGCCTTCCAAAACGATTTCTGGTGGCTTAAAATAAAAGGCATGTATACAAAACATTATCAAAATAGAAATAAAAATCAAAAGGAACCCGCTTTTGAGCTTTCTTGCAGCAGGCTCACAGAGGGAAAGATTATGACTTTCCAGGTGCCAATACTCAAAAAGGAGGAAGGGTATCAATTTCTCTGGAGAGTGTTTTTGTTGGGGCTAAATTTAAACCCACATCCACCCACACACACCTCAAAGCAAATGGCCAATTCCTTGCTCTGCGGTGGTGGGAAACATTCCAAAGGCGAGTTTACTGCTGTTCACCTATTCACGCATTCTCTCTATGCAAATAGACACAAGTTTGACACCCCCCCCCCAAACCCAACTCTGACATAAAGTTCTCACCATAAAAGATGGGCAAGAGCAGAGCGGCGGGTGTCTTGATGACACTTAAGCAGTTATGTCAGGGTCTGTCGCCTGTATGTTGGTCTAGATCTGGGGAAGAGGCTGCATATGAAAGAAAGGAGCTGGAAAGTCTAGGAGGGGCTTCCTGGCAGCGGGAGTGGATGTGTGGGCAGGACGTGGTCACTTAGAGTAACTCGGCCCAGCTCATTGCCTGCAGTTGGCTGTTCTCCAGGAGGAGGCGAATTCCCTTAAGTGAGTTCACTTAAAATGAGAGCTAAGTAGCAATAGTGTCACCGGTGGGGCAGAAGGGTTCGAGAATTTATCTTAAAAAGTGGTGACCAAAGAAAATATCTTGAAATTGTCTTGTATTCAAGGAATTCTAGGTTATGAATGTCATCCTCTGTTAATTTGTGCCACCAAAGAACCAAGCGCTGGTTTGGCAGGGTCATAATTTTTCCAACAAATCCTCCAACAGCAACGTTCCCAGCTGTGTAGGGAAGAGGGTGGTCCAAGGGCGCCATCCATTTACCCCAAAGCCTCTCCTAATCTTGTGATATGCACGTCTGCCCTTGGAATGCTGTCCTCTCACCAGCTGGCCCCGCCGCCTGCCTGTCTGGCACTGCCAGGCCCTCCCACACTTGCCGCCACGTTCTCCGGTATTGACCTTCACCAGCTTTCTGAAATCTCGCATCTTTCCCCATGCGCCGCTCGCCCACAGCCTCACAGCGTGCTTTCCAGAACTTGCAGCTCTGTGCCTGTGCGTGGGGTGGGGGAGACGGAGGGGCACTTCAAGGGAGCCCAGTCTTGTAAACGGTCAATGCATTTGGGAAACGCTCTGTGTTGTGATGACTCTGTTTCCCTCCGTGGGCTCATGTGCCCAAGACGTCAGCCTCGGAAGTTTCCGGAATCTACCCCCTCGGCCCTTACTAACGGTGCTGTGGGGCAACTTTCCCTATGGGCCTCAGCTTCTTGGCTCAGAAATGGAGAGGCCACGTGTGCCGGCCTGGCAGTAGTGATTTCCTGGAACTTTATGGAATTAGCTCTGACTTTACGTATTTTCATACTTACTTACACATATGTGCATTATTTATTACCTTTATTATTAATCATCTGTCTTCTCATCATCAGGTGAGTAACATCTTGCTTCCACATGCCCGGTGAGGAACGGCTTGAAAGCAAATCAGCCTCGGGGACTCCGAGACCCTTGATAGGCAGGTCTGCACACTCCTTGCCTGCAGGAGGCTCTCTGAGCTGCTGTCCCCGGGTCTGCCAGAGGGAGGGTCTCTGCTGTCCATGCTTCCCCCCCACACCCCGAGCCCCGTCTGCCCCAGCGAGGGACTCTGCTGCGGCCCGGGAGTCTGACCAAGGGAGGGGCTCGTAGACACAGCAGTGTCTACACCGGCAGTGAGCCGGTGTGACAGGTGGAGGTGTTACTTGTGGAAATGATTGCCCCTCTCACGTGTCCTGGCCAGTCTCCTACGAGGACCTGGGGATTCGGAGAGCTGGAGATCATGCCTGTGATGCAGGCCCGAGACATGGCATCAGATAAGTGCATTTTACCCCCGTGAGGCGGTGGAGACTTAGGACTGCATGAGGGGAGGTGTTTCCATTAGGGTGCTTCCAGGCAGAGGGGACAGACACCTTTGCTCCAAAGGAGGACAGACGGGCTCACTGGGCAGCTGGGAAGTCCCAGGCACTCCGACAATTCTCCCCATCTCTCAACTCCAAGATTGCTGTCGCTTTCTTCCCCACAGTTGCTTTCTTCCCCACAATCTCCGGGGAACATCCAGGCCAGTCTCCCTAGACCAGCTTGGGCCACACACCTGTCTCTGAACCAACCACCCTGTGGAAACTTGGGGAAACGAGCTCATGTACGAGCAGCTCCCCCAACACATGAGAGTCAGCCAGTCCTTGTCAGCAACCACATCGAAGGAGATCATAATGGACCCAACCAACTATCTGAGCGCCCCACCCTCCCAACCGCCCGGAAACCATGCACCTGCTTTGTGTTTCCACAGATTTGCCCATGTGGACAACGCCAGCAAGCCCCCCCCCCCCCGCTTCCGCAAGCCACGTGGCCTTCGTGGCTGGCTCCATCCACTCAGCACAGTGTGGACCAGGGTCATGCACACCCCTCAGGCACTGGGGGCTTCTCTCCTTCAGACAGACCAGCTCTTGGTTGCTCGGTAACTGAGACGATTCAACGAGCTCACATGCAAGGGCCTGGTGGACACCCCAGCTGCGTTCCCTTCACGGGACTTCGTGCGACTGGTGGCCTTTGCACTGGGGGCATTTGTGGGGAGCGGACATCATTGCATGGCCATGTTTACCCATCTGCCCGGTCCCCTAATGCCCCCAAGACGGCTCGGGAGACATCTAACTGCGGGCCCTGATGCTGCCAAGGCTGTGAGGTCCTCATGCCTTGATCCTGTCCCTGGGGAAAGGTGGTGGTGTTTTGGAGGATGCCCGGGCAGGGTTAGGACAGAGTGGGCATGAGAAGCCCCAGGGGTGGCAAGGGCAGGCACGTGGGCATGTCCACCTCACAGCCATCTGCGAATCTGAGTGGTGTCCCAGCTGCCGCCAAGGCTGGGGACACCCTGCCCTGGGGGGGTCCCACATTTACCCCAGCCCACGTCTGCCCTTTCTGTGCCTCAGGAGGGAGTGATGCCATGCATGACGGTCACGGACACCCTCGAACACACAATGGCACGGAATCAGAAGCGGTTCTAATTAGGGTTCTCCACAAGACAGAAATTACCTTCAGCAGCACCCGGTTTTCTGGAAAAACAATGAACAATTAACTTTTTTTTTCCAAACCAGGCTTATCCAAGCAGAGGGAGGGGGGCTGGGGATATAAGAAACACAGGCCGCCAAGGTTTTCGGAGAAAAAAAAAAAAAAAGATTAAAGGCAACCAATCGACAATTGCATATATTTTATTACAAAAACAAAACTCCGGGTGACTGTGAAATTCAAATTTTTCCCAAGGGAAATTAATGAATACCATTAAAACTGAGTCCAGTTTATAAGGATCTGGGGAGCGGTTCCTCCAGAAAGGGGATAAATCCTCTTCCCAGGGAGCATTTAAAGATCTTTTCTGGAACGTCTGCAGCACAGGGTAAGAAGGAGCAACATCATTTTCCCTTGGAGGCCGGTGGTGTTCCCCGTTGGGTGTAGCCTCCGCTCAGCCGTGGGAGGCAAGGGCTGTGTGGGCAACCCGGGTGGGACTGTTTTCACTTAATGCCGCACAGTAAACATTAAAAAAACCCCTTGTTTTTGGATCCGGTTCCCTGCCCGCCTGGACCCGGGAGCTCTGGACGGCGCGTTGACCCCCCCTCGAACTCAGTAAAGCTTGGCTGGTATAACGTTCTGTTCCCAGAGCGAGACTTTCTGGCCTCCTTAGAAATGCTGACAACGGCCTTGCACCCATGTATTTGTTTAGCTCCTTAATAAATGAAACCTTAATCCATGCCCAATTTCGGGAAGCCTTTCTTTCAATAATTTAAGCACTTATTTCCCCCGGCGTGGAACCTGTTGCAAAGCTCGCCTGTCCACATGGAGGCCCGGCTTCCGCTCTGTTTCCAACCAGAAGAGGGAAGCCAGTGCTGAGTGTCACGGGGCCTCAAAACACGCTTGTTGGACTGGACCGCATTTGGGGGGGGTCGAGGGGCTGCCAAGCCTCGGCTCGAGGGGCTGGGGCTCAGGAGCCAGGAGGACGAGGTTGAGGGAACCCGGGTCTCCAGGGTGGGCTCACTTGCGGCCTTGGACCATTCCCTTCCCCTCCCTGGGCCTCCAGCTATAAACCCTCAACTGTAAAATGAGCACATGGGCCATGTGGCCCCCAGGTGCCTCTCATCCAGTCTTAACGGCTGCGCAGCACAAAAGGGGCCCTGGAGGAAGAGGCAGCCCAGAGACTGTGGCAGAAGGGACCCGGCAGGGACCGGATGGAGCTGGCCGGGGAGGCGGGAGGCGGCCTCATGGCTCTGAAGCCTGTTCCACGTCTGTGGACTGCTCCACTGCTCCAGGTGGAGGCTCGAGGAGGGCCGACCTCGGCTTGAGGACCTGCCGACCAGAAACTCCAGGACCGCGCCTGGGAGGTAGCGAGTATGCTCCCTTTCAAGGGGATGGAGACCAGGTGATCGGTCGGCTGGGGTATGGGGGGGATATCTGCATTTGGGGGGCTGGACGCAAAGTGTTTGGGGGGATTTTGAGTCCAAATTGCCTGTAGTTCTGTGCGTGCAGAACTGATAACACAGGGAGACACTTAGTCCTGCTGGAAGGTTCCAGATGCAACAAGACGCAGACCTGAGCCAAGTAAGAACCGGCGGCGTGCAGGGCCGGCGGGAACATGGGATGTCACGGGCACTCTGGAGAGCGGGTTAGCGGTTCCCTGGAGAGGTGACCACCACCTCCCATGTGTCCCGGCAGGGCCATTCCTCGGTCTACAGCCAGCAAAAGACCCCCATGCACCCCACGCGCCCTCAGCAGGGGCGTGCCGACACAGAGGGGTGCGTCCATGTGATGGGAGGCTGCTGTGTATTCGCAAGAGGTGAAGGACTTAGTGGTGCTTGCAACAGCACGGGGGGACCCCCAAAGCCTGTGCTGAGAGCAAGGAGCCGAGTACAGAGTCTGTGAGGCCCGACCACGCCTCTGGGGCTCTGCGAGGGCCCACTTATTAGAACCGAAAGTGGGTTCCCGGGGCTGGTTGGGATTCAGGGATGGCTTTGACAACAGACTCCAGAGGGGACCATCGGCACCTTGGCCGTGGCTGTGCTGACATGACTCTGAGGGTTCGTCTGCACCCGTGAAACCATACCTCGCCAACCAGCCTCAGGGTCTGCGCAGAAAGGAAGAGTGAACACCATGTAGGAGCAAACAGACATGGCCCCTGACCGGCAGAAGCGACGGGAGGTCTCACCCTGCCTCGGGTCCCACGTGGAGAACGTGGCCTGCCACCGATGCCAGCAGGGCCCTGCCCGGACCACATCACTCACAGCCCCTCGGGGCACACGGGTCTGATTCCTGCCGCCGCTGGGGCCTGCCCTGCCTCATGCCCTGAAGGGGCTGCAGTCGTCCGTCAGTCCAGGAGAGAGAGGTTTCTCAGGCTGCCACGGGCTGAGCATTTGCAGCCGGGAGCTGGCGCGAGGGTTCCGGGCTGCCAAGAGAGGGCCAGTGGCGAGCCTGTGGCCGCAGGTCCCGGCAGAGAGGTCGGCACTGAAACAGCGCTGGCGGATCGGGGCTGAAGGAGGAGGAAGGTGCCCGAGGGAGGCCACAGTGGGGGGGCCCTGGGCACACAGGGTCTGCGGCCTGGTGGGAAAGGCCGGTTGTGACACTGTCAGGAGCTGGTCCTGGGGGCGGGGGGCAGCGGGCGTAGATGTGCCGGCATTTCCCGTGTCCATCGGCACACGTGGACCCTGTTGTATTTTGTTCTCATAGTCAGGAAAGGACTTGGGGCAGGAAGCATGCTTGTGACCTCCGTGGCCCGAGGATGTGCCCACAGTCCCATGGAGAACCCAGGCGGTTTGGGTTGGGTCTTGGCCCAGAAGGAGGTGCAGGAGGGCTGCAGGCCCCCTCCAGGGAAGGCTGGGAGGAGAGAGCCTGTGTTACCAGCGAACACCTCTGGGGGGCAGCAGAGGCCACAGAACGCTTGAGGCCTGCAGAGCCTTGTGTGGGTGGAGGGACCCTGGTGCCTGTGCTGTGGTCCTCACTCGCCCTGGGGAAGAGGGGCTTCTGCTTCCCCCGGCGATTCCTGCCCCCTGGTCCTCCAGCCTGTCTCTTCTCTGGGGGGGGGCAGATCCCCGAGGAGCCCATCTGCTCTCTCACTCCCTCCGTCCTTCAGGTCTCAACTTCTCGCTCCCCCTTCCCTCCCCGTCTCTGTCTGCCTCTGCCTCTGTCGTATCTGGGTGTCTCCTTCCCCCCAGCGACACGGTCACCTAACCACAAAGACCTTGAAGCTGTTGTCCCCGGCACCCACTGAGTCCGTCCCCAGGGCCGGACCCGGTGCCGCTGCGCTGTAAGAGGGGCAAGAAGTTCCCCGGGGGGACTGTCAGGTGCGTGCGGCAGGAGGGACGTAAGTCCTCAGATGGGGGCATCTGAAATCAGGAGCAGGAATTGTAAGCTGGACTAGACAGTCAAGGCCACGATGCAAACACAGAGGGGTGCACGCTGGTCTTTGCTCCCACCCCAGACTTGCTATTATGGGGCCTCAGGTGTAGCTCTGACCTTCCTGGGAGCCACAGAGAAAAGGGAGACAGGACCAGGTCCCCGGTGTGTGGGTGGTGGCACAGGGGACCCAGGGCTGCGTGGGGTCAGGATTCAGTCCAGCCTCCCGTTCCCTACCCCGTGCGCCCTCGGTAGCTGCCGGCCCCCTCCCCAGAGCCCCTTCACTGCCTTCCTTCCCCTGTGGATAACCCCTTGGGGACTCCCGCCCACCCTGCTTCATTCTTCCTGACCTGTCTGTTGGATCACAAGCCACATGCTTTTTTTTTTGGAGGATAATTTTTTTTTTTTTTAGATTTATTTATTTATTTATTTATTTGACAGAGAGATCACAAGTAGACAGAGAGGCAGGCAGAGAGAGAGAGAAGCAGGCTCCCTGCTGAGCAGAGAGCCCGATGTGGGGCTCGATCCCAGGACCCTGAGATCATGACCTGAGCCGAAGGCAGCGGCTTAACCCACTGAGCCACCCAGGCGCCCCTGGGATAATTTTTAACTGTGGTAAAATCAATATAAGACTTAACCCTTTAGCCATTTCTTAGTGTTCAGTTCAGGGACACCGTCCTCATGTCCAGCTCCAGAATGTTCCATCCCCCCCATGGAGACCCTGTCCCCGTGACGCACGCTCCCCCAGCCCCGGCCCCACCATCTGCTCTCTGTGTCTGTCAGTCTCATGACTCCAGGTCCTTGTGTGCGTGGGGTCCCCGTGCATGGTGCTGTGGGCAGGGGCTGCTCTGGGGAGGGAGAACCCCCCACTCTAGGCCTTGGACTTGGGGGGCGCCTAGGGCCAAAGGAAGGTGGGCTTGGCTCACGGTGGCGCTGCAGGGGGTCTGGGCCACAAGGACAGTTCGGTGTCTGTTGCCAGCACCTGCTGGTCTCCTGGGAAATCAGGCTGGGCTCTGTCATCGTCCCCGGGAACCAGTCCTGCAACAGCCTCTTGTGCACGAGGGGGGTGTCCCGCTTTCTCTCTGTGCCGCCGTGCTTCTGGTTTCCCTCTGCAGCACCCCCAGGGGCCGCGGCCCCCCAAAGGCTGCACTCGGGGAGCAGAGCGCCCTGAAACCAGAAAAGAGAACACCGGAGATTTGGCTTAAACTTGTTAAAGCCAATGAACCCTCCCGCCAAATGATCCCAGTCTGCGCCAGGCCTTTTAATCTCGTTCGGGCCTCAGGATAATTTGTTTAGCCGTGCTGATCAGTTGAAGGTTAATTCAATTGGACTTGGGTTATTTATTTGTGCCTGGATTTGCTAAGTGTCACTGGAGGTACATGAGGTCTTCATTATGGTGGTAGGATGGCTTCATAAGGGGGTGGGCCATGCCTGCCGGGCCCCCTTTGCTCTTCTCTGAGCATCTGGGCCCCTTCCTGCCTGGGGAGGGGGTGGTGGCCATGGGGGCTGGGGACACTGGGGGAGGGGTGCCGTGCACAGCGTCTGGAGGAGACCTGATATAGCCTCTGCTCTGGTGGCGGCCCTCCTGTGGACACCGAGCTGTCCTCTGTGGCTTTGGGTGACCTGCTTTCCTGGCCTCATCCCCCAGGCAGACCCTAGAGGCAGCCAGGGCCTGAGCCACAAGCTGGGGACCACCGCCGTCTGCTGTCTCGCTGCTGCTCCCGGGGTGGGCTTGGCGGGCTGAGCTGGCTCAGTGAGTGCACCTTCCACACCCACGACTTGTGCACATGGACACCAGGGTCATGGCAAGGGCAGGCTGGGTCCCTGCCCAGAGCTGGGATCTCTTTCTGGGCGGCTGTGAGTGATGGATGGGGCTGTGGTACCCACCCCGGGGGGGAGTGGGGCCTGGCGGTTTGCTGTTTCCTGTGCTGGGATCAGACGCCCCGGTCAGTTGCTCTTCCCAGTACCATGACCTTCTAGCTGGTCAGTCCTGTGGCGCTGACGGTGCGGGCACCAGGGCCTGTTCCTGGGACACATCCCATCCTTGGGCTCTTTGGCAGTGTGCACATGTGTCATGGAAAGATAAGGGGTTCTGGGTGCAGCTGGAGGGCTCAGGTCACAGGGTGTAGCAACTGAAGTCGAAGGAGCTGAGCTTGAGCGAAGGGTGGCAGGGGTCCCCAAGGAGGGCCCCGCACCTCCCGGGGGTCACCAACTGGGTTGAGTGTGGCCAGCCAGGACATACACCATCTTGGATTAGGTGCCCAGAGCAGGGAAAGGTGGGGAAAGCGCTAGAACAAAGATCCACATTCATGTGCCTCTGTCCCAGGGCTCCCCACACAGACCTGGGGGCTTGTCCTTCTGTCCTTTCCAAAGACAAACCAGATTTAGGGTGGAGGCGGTCCTCGGGGCCTTCTTCCTGAGCAAACACCCTGTGTCCTAAGAGCTCGGGGCGGGGGGGATGTCTCGGGATAGAGGCCAGTCCCTTAGCTGAATAGTGGAGGAAGCTGAGGCCCAGGGAGGGAAAGTGACATGTGCCCCAGGAGTTGAGGGGGACCCATGACAACAGTCAGACAGGAAGATGCTGGCAGTGACCCAGGAGCCCAGCCCTCCACGTGCAGATGTCTGCTTGTCCCCACTTCACGACAGCCCTGTGAGGGGTAGTGATTACTGCCCCTGTGGTCGGGGGAGGACAGAGAGGTTCAGAGAGGTTGGGGTTCTGGTCGAGGTCACACAGTTGCCCCACTCTAGAGTTGGCTGGGGCCCTGTCTGCTTTTCCCGGAGTCCTCTCCCTGCCTGTGCTGGACAGGTGTCAGGCTGTCCTCGAGAAGACCTGGGGGTCCCCAGACATAGACCCCGAAGGCAGAGACCCCCCCAGTGTGGGTGCAGCGAAGCAGGGGTGACAGGTGAGGGCCATTGAGGGTCTCTTCTTGGGGTTCCTTCCACCTGGGGTGGGATCCCTCTCTGGACCCCGGTGCTGCGTGGTGTTTTCTTCATGACTGCCCCAGTGACACTGCCTGGTAACCTGCATGTGTCCCCCTATGGCAGGGGATGTTGCTGATGCTCCCAAATGCCCCCGCTTCCCCGCATGTTGTGGTAACAGGGAGAGGGCCTTCGTCTGGGTCTGTGCCTTCACACTCTGTCTACCCTGTGTTCCGGGCACCCCTGCGGCATAACACACCTCTGTCCCCACCCCAACCATTCTGTTAAAGCTCACGGTTTTGCAGGTCTGGGATTTGGGCTGGGCTTGGCTGGGCGGTTCTTCTGCCCCATGGGTCATTGACCAGAGAACACCAGGTGGTATTGAGGCCAAGGGTGGGCAGGTCTGGAGGGCCCCTCCCATGCCTGGCACCTTGGTGGGGCCTGCTGGGGGCTGGGCTCAGCCGGAGCTGTCCCCTGCGGTTCCTGCCTGGGGCCTCTCAGGCTTGGCCAGACTTCCGACGTGGCCACTCAGGGTTCCCGGAGCCCGTGTTGCAAGAGGCGGGAGCTGGAAACTGCTGGTCCCCCTGAGGCCAGGGCCACAGTGCCCATTCCTTACCCTCTGGCTGTTCTCATTGTGGTAAACACAGAGCTCCCTGCCCATGGGAGGCTGACAAGAGTTTGCAGCTGCCTTCCACTGCCAACGTCATGTTTTGCAGAGAGAGAGAGAGAGAGAGAGAGAGAGAGAGAGAGAGGAGGCTGCTGCAGAGACAGTCGCATGATGGGGGGTAGGGGAGACGGGGCCCCCAGGGTCTGGGGAGGCAGGAGAGACCAGGCTGGGTCTGCAAGGCTAGGCTGGAGGCACCGGGCAGGGATGCCCCAGGAGGGAAAGCAGGCCCGGAGGCTTCTGCATAGGGCTGGGGCCTGCCTTCTGGAAGGAATAGGGCTGTGGCTTCCAGGGAAACTCTGTAGGGGGTGAACTTGAGTCTCTCGGTTGAGGGGGAGGTGATGAGAGGGGCCGGCCTGGCCTTGCTTTCTCGTGCCCGTGCAAGCAAAGTTGGGGTACATTGGGAGGGTGTTTCCAGATGTGCTGGGGGAGCTGGGGTTCTGCAAGTGGTTATGTGGCCGGCCCTCGTGCTGAGCGGCAGTGTCTAGGGGCGGCCCGCGTGGGCTGGGGTTGCTGCTGGGCCTGCGCTCCTCTGTGGGGCCTCTGCCTGCAGGAAACCAGACCAGCTCCCTCGTGGGGCTGTCTTGGAGTGGACTTCCAGGGGCCCAGACCAAAACCACAGGCCTTCTTGAGGTCAAGCCATGGACACGGGGAGCCTCGAGGGAGACCTCGAGGGAGGAGAGAAAGACACTTACTACCCTCTTGGTGGGGAGCAACTCCTGTGTCCATCTCTGAGGGAAGTCTGCCCCTGGGGTCATGGCTGGCCAGTGTGCAGTGACAGGGTCATGGGACCATGTTGCCATGGGGGTGGGACATGGGCAGGAGTGCCCACTTGGAGGAGGGTGGGCAGGGGCAGAAATGCAGACAAGTGCCTGAGAGCTAGAGCCATGGCCTGGGATCCACATGGGCCAATGTGAGCATTTAGGGGACACTTGGGCTATACTGGCCACCCGGGGAACCAGAGATGGGGGACCGGCCAGGCTGGACCCCAGGCAGGTGTGGCCCGGAGCTCCTGCTGGCTGTTGTTCCAGGGACAGCAGCCACCAGCCAGTGTCCTTCCCTGCCCCATGGTGCCCACGGCACAGGTCGCCCCCTCCATATGGCCCACCCCCTTACCCCTCCTGGGCTGGGTCTTCCTGGCCCGTCAGCCAAGCCTGGTTCCCCTGATGGCCTTATCCACAGGGCGAGATGCACCTGGGCTTCTCCCAAGTCTGCTCGCTTCTCCCCCATGCTTCAGTTCTGGGTGAGGCAGGCTTGAGAGGGGCGGTGGACAGGGCTGGGCCAGGCCAGGGCGGCCTGACCCCGTGTGGGGCGGAGGATTGCGGGTTTCCAAGGGAACCTGCAGGGCTGTTTGCTGGTGATGGTGGGACTGAGCTGTCCATCCCTCTGTCTGCACTGTCCAGGCACTGGGCTCGATCAGGCTGAAGCAGCCCTTCCTCTGGGAAGTAGAGAGCCCATTGGCAGGCCGGGCGCTCTCCACGAGCATCAGTGGACTTATTGCATGGAATCCTGAAGGTTCACCCTCGCCCCTGGGGACCCCATTTTGTCCCCAGGTAACCATGGCTCAGGAGGGCCTGTGATAGCCCAGGTCACCCGGACAGGGATGAGCCCAGGGCGGGGCCAGAGCCTAGGTCTCTGGAATTTCAGTTTTTTCTGGAGGAGAAGACATACCAGCAGGGAGCTGGCAGACTCCGGGGATCGTGGCATTGGGATGGCCTCCCTGGGGGGTAGAGGGGCCTGCCTGGGGCACCAGATCGACTGCAGAGAGGGGGTTGGGCCGCAGATGGGGGCTGCTGTGCCAAGCCAGCTGCTGCGAGGCTGAGGCAGGAATCCTCAGGAGGTTGGATTGAAGCTGGAGCCCAGCCCAGACCGGGCATCTTGGACCTCGAGAAGCTGTCCCCTGGGCAGGGCTGGCAGGAAACCCCACAGGAGAAAAGTCCTGACTGACGCAGACCCCAGGCCCAGAAGCACTTGTGCTCATAGCCCCCTAGCTCCCCGCCTTTCTGAGATGGTCCCAAGGCCCAGCCACAAGAGGGTCAGCGCCCAGGACTAGGGCAGTGCTCCTCCCTTCTGCCGGCCGGCCGGCTTCCTTCCATCCCCTCTATCAGGACCAGGAGGGGCCAGGCGCTGGAGACACAGTGGCGGGGAGAAACCACAGAGGTCATGCCTTGGGAGAGCCTCTGGGCGGTGGGAGAGAGAGCAGGAGCATGACGGCTGCTGAGCCCAATGGGGCTGCTTCCCTGGGGGCCCCGGAGGTGGTGGGACGCAGGCCGTGTAGGGAGGTGGGGCTGGAGTGGGGGTGACCACATAGGACGGAGACCCGGCCCCTCCCAGAGCTGCTAGTGAACGAGCACGAGCACGCAGATATTCGGGAGTCCTGGCCTGGTAGATGGTTCAGGGAGGGAAGAGCCAATCCTGGGGAGGGGAGGGGGTGTGACGATGAAGATAAGCCCTGCCCTCCCCCCGCCCCCCCTGGGCCGGAAGCATCTCTCTGGTTTCTCAGGCTGACCTTGGGGGGTCAGGCTCTCCCAGGGTGTCTTCAGCCCATTATGCAGATTATTTTGCTCGGGAAGTCACAGTGGGAACTGAGGGCTTTCATCTCTAGAAGGCCTTGCAACCATCCATCAAGGAAAGTTAATTAAAGCATTTTCATCTCCAGATGCCTCCAGGCTGCACTGTTCCCTTCCCGCATCCGTCCACCCGCCAGGAGAACAACAGCCATGTTTGCCCGCGATCGTGGGGGGGGGATGCGCCCAGCCTGCCGTCATAGTTTGTGCTCTGCATGGGGACTGTTCACAGCACGGCACGGCAGGTGGCAGGAGTTTGGGGAGAAGTGGTGGAGCCCGTGTGCTCCAGGCTTGTGCTTTGTCCCCGGGGCTCAGGTGGCCAAGAGTGGGGGTGTGTCCAGCCGTAAGGCCTGGGGGCTATGGGCATCACTGGGCTTCCTGGGGACTTAGGACCCAGCTGTCACTCTGCCCCATCTCCAAGGCGGGGGGTCGAGGAGGAAGGCAGCGACGCTCCAGGCAGAGCAGATGGTTCCCACATGCAGACGCCATTCCTCCTGTGAAGCCTGAAACCTGCTCCCCGCGAGTGAGGGCCTTCTGCGGGGCCCCCTGACCCACACTGGTCCCTGAGTGCACATGCTGTGGGGCACACGCAGGCAGGGTGGTAAGCAAACCTGTTGGACATGGGGATCCCCCCACAAAGGGGCTACCCAGGAGGCAGGCGAGGGTGTCGGGGGTGGTGGGAGAGATGGGTGGCATTTCAGCTGAGACCTAGAGGCCGAGCAGAAGTCAGCTGGGTGCAGGTCAGAAAAACCTTCTGGGCAGAGGGAACAGCATGTGCAAAGGCCCTGAGGCCTCTGTGTCTTCGTTCCCTGGGGCTGCTGGAATAAATGAGTGCAAACCAGGCAGCTAATGCGACAGGAATCCACTCCTTCCCAGTCCTGGAGATCCAGAGAAATCCAGAGAGATCCAGAGTCTGACCAGCGTGTGGGCCCGGTAGTTCCCCTTGGGGGATTTGGGGGACAGTTGGCTCTGGGTCCCTCTCCCAGCTTCTGGTGCTACTGGCCATCCTGGGCTGTCCGAGCGTGCACTGCCCAAACCCCACAGCTGCGGTCACCTTGTGTGCTTATGTCTCAGGCCTCGCTCTGCCCCTCCCTTGTTGGGTTCTCCCAAAACCCAGGGTGGCCTCACCTTGAGACCCTTCACTCGATGAAGTTTGCAAAATCGCTTTTTCCAAATAAGGTCCTTTCTGGGTTCTGCACTTGTAGGGTTGGACATACATCTTCAGGGACACCATTGGAATCCCTGCCAGCCGTGTGCAGTCAGCGTGTTGTAGGGATAAGAAGAGGGTCATCTTGATAGGAGGCATGAGTGCGGGGGCAAGCCCAGATGACATCTGGCTGTGGCCCAGGGAAGGGCTTCCCATAGTTCCCAAGCGGCTGGTGGTCGTTGCAGGGTTTGCGAGGGTTGGACCCTATCTGATCTCCCAACACAGACTGGCCTGGCTGGAGGGGGCAGAGCGGCTGTAGGGACGGGACAGCAACAGCGGGGTGACTGGGGCCGCGGCATGAGACCAGAGCCGGGGCTGGATTCCAGACTCGGTTTGGAGGGAGAACTGGGGGATTTGCTGGGGGAGTGGGTGTGGGGAGCTGGGGCCTCTCCCTGTGGCTTTTGGGAAAGCAGAAGCCCTGTGGGACATGCGGACACGCAGACACCCGGCCCCCCGTTTGTGGAGGCGAGACCCAGAGGAGGCTGGCTCGAGGCCCCAGGGCTGGATGGGACGTTGCACGATTTTAATACATTTGCTAAGGAACAAAACCACTCCCGACCCTGAGGGGCCATATCACTCTGCTTCTGCTCTACTCTGGGGGGCTGGCGGGGAGGCAGATGCGCTCTGTGACCCCAGTCTGCTGGGGTCTGCTCCCTCCCCCACACTCAGACCCCATCCCCCCCTACATGCGAGGGAAGCTTCTGGCATACCGCTGCCTGGCTGGGTTTGTGCTCTCGTGTAAAGTCTGTGTCCACGGAAAGGTTGAACTAGTCATGAAGTTTCTCTGGATTCCATCTGCTCTCCAGGTTTCTCTCTCTGGTGAGACCATGAGTGTCAAATGCAGCCTTTGGAAAGTAGAGGGCTGGCCAGGGCAGGCTCAGTGGGTGTCAGAAGATACGAGAAGGTGTGTGCAGGGGACCACACACATGGTGTGCGGGCGTGTGTGTGCATGGGCTCCTTGACCCAAGACTCAGCCCATGTCGCCGAGGCCTCCAGGGCCTGGCGGGTGCACGGGGACCGTCCTCCACAGACCACACGCCCACATGCAGGGTCTAAGCAGAGGGACTCCTTGTTAACATACAAGGAGAGGGAGCAGGACCCGGGACTATCAGAAAAACACACACAGGGCACCGTTCCTGTATGCACCAGGTTGGAGAGAACCCTCCCGGCAAAGTATAGCAGGTGGGGCTACGGGATGGGTCATGGAACATTCGGTAGGTTTCAGGCTGCTCTGACCTCTGGGCAGCTGGCAAGACTGGATCGCGCTTCTGGTGACCGGAAGGAAGTCCAAGGCCAAGGGTCTCCCCTGGGAGGCTGGTGTGAGGCCAGGGTGACTCAGAACCCCTCTGATGATGGTGCCACCACCCCTGGGAGTGACCAGTGATGTCTGTGTGCAAGTCGGGAGTGGGGGTGATTCTGGGGATCAACGGCCAGGAAGGGAGGCCCCAGAGTGATGTAGAAATAGCTGTAGGAAACCAGACCCCAGTGTGGGGAGCCAGGAACCAGAGCCACAGTGATGAGCTGCTGTGCCAAGTCTGGGGTGGGGGAAGAGTGGCCTTTGGACCTGGCGTGGCCTCTGGTCCTGGCATGGCCTCTTGGAGCTGTGCCGCCTGGGGTAAGTCACTCACTGTCCCTGCACAGCAGTTTCCTTGTTGGCACAGGCCGTATGCTCTAAGAGTTAGAAATCCTGTGGGTGCGCAGGTCCTGTCATCGGTGCATGTTTGTGCATGGACCGTGGGTGGGCCCTCTCTGGGGCTGGGGTACACAAGCCTGGGCAGGGTCACCTTCACAGAGCTTACCTCCTAGTTGGAGGACAGACACTCCAACAAGCAGCTTGAATCTAGTGTCCTCAGTGCTGTGATGGGGAACGGGGCTCAGCCTCACTGAGGGCAGGGGTGGGGGTTCTTGGGGGAAAGTTCTGTGAGGAGCTCTGCTAGCGTAGACCTGACTATTGAGTAGATCTTCAGGCGAAGGTATTCTAAGAGTTCTGGAAATGGAGACAGCATAGGCCTTGGCCTGGAAGTAGGAGAGGGTCTGCTTAGAGCATGAGGTGATGATGGCAGTGGTGATGATGATGGTGATCATGATGATGATGGTGGTGATGGTGGTGATGATGGTGGTGGTGATGATGGTGATGGTGATCATGATGGTAGTGATGGTGATGATAGTTATGGTGATGGTGATGATGGT
>NC_081567.1:1080684-1170124 GCF_022355385.1 Mustela nigripes
TGATGGTGATGATGGTTATGGAGATGATGGTGGTGATGACGGTGGTGGTGATGATGGTGATGGTGGTCATGATGGTGGTGATGGTGATGATAGTTATGGTGACGGTGATGATGGTTATGGTGATGATGGTGGTGATGGTGGTGATGATGGGGATGATGGTGACGATGACAATGATGGTGGTGGTGGTGATGATGGTGATCATGACGGTGGTGATGATGATGATCATAATGGTGGTCATGATGGTGATCATGATGGTGGTGATGAAGAGGAGGTATGGGAATTTGGAAATATGATCCTTCTGGGGTTGCTACAAGCCCTCTGGTTACCGCCTGTGGCCATGGCACAGTTTCCACAGGGAAGGAGACTTAGAGCTTCTGCCTCTCATGGGCCATGTGTGCCCACGTGGGGCCTTGCCGGGGAGGCCGTGGTCCTTCCCCCTGTGATGTGAGCTGGCTGAGAATACAAGGCACGGTCCCCTGCCCAGGATGGGTGCCTCGGTCATTCTGCCCACTGTTACTCATTTTCTTGGGACCCCCTTGGGGTGTCTGGACCCCATTCTGCACCCACCCATCACGTGCTGTGTCAGGGACCCAGCGGGCACCAGACAGCATCTTTTTTACAGGACGCCCTTGGGGCCAAGCGCACATGCTTGCCTTCTTATGACGAGAAAACTGAGGCCGCAGGGGCAGACCTGTCACACTCCAACCCCAGATGCTGAGCCACAACATCACTCATGTTCCAGCTCACCTTGCTCCCACTGCAAGTGATGGAAGAAATGCTGGCACTGCTGAGAAGGTCATGTTCTTGTGTCCCCTCGACGTCTCCATCTCTGGTGCTGAGCCCCACACCTCCAAGCCCCCAGGCTGGGGAAGGAGGGCGGAGCTCATCACCTAGAGTCCTGTTGAGAGTGCAGGGTGAGCTAGCTCCAACGTGGATGTGGCTGCACAGAGGAGGTCCTGGTGGCGGGGGAGGTGGGGACGTGAGGAGGAAGGAGGGGCAGAGAAGTCAGGATCTTGCCCCGCTTTCAAACCTGGGATCCAAGGGCTCTTAGAAGCCTCCAGCTGGGTGTGGGGACCATGGAAACATGGAGAAGGTGGGGTCTGTCCCAGCTGTAGCTCTGGGACACCCGAGGCCCCTTCCAACATGACAGGGCAAGGAGGGTCTGTGGGAGGAAGCCAGGACAGTGGGACCAGAGGGGTCCTGGTTCTGTGTGCCCTGCGTGGGCGTTAAGCGCATCCTGAGTTCCCGAGAGGTCGGCAGGTTGGCAGAAGTGGGGGTGTCAGGGTGCAGAGTCCGTGGCCCGGGAGGACGTCGTGACCAGAGCAATTGGCCTTGAGAGAGGGCGATGCAGGCCATCCTCGTGAATGTGGCTGCGGGGCAGACGGCAGTGCCCCCACCCCCGGATGTCCCTGCAGAACTTGCTGTGCTCATGAACTTGGCAAGCGTCTCCCAGCTTTTAATTTGTGGGAGAAGCGACCTTTTATATTTCAGATCACATGAAGTTAATTTGCACTCCAGTTCAAGAGAGCTCCTGAGAAGGTACGAATGTGATTTCTTAACAGCTGTTACTGTAGGACTCAACATGACAGAAATGATGAGAGGCAAGAATTCATTTTTAGACAGGAAGACGCATACGCTTTCTCCCTGGAGCTCACCCAGGATGGAGCAATCAGACGGGAAGGACCTGAGGGAGTGTTAGGGCCAGCCACTCACCTTGTGTGATGTCCCTGACCCACAGCTGTCCCACCTCTGCTTGCATACCCCCACCAATGGAGAGCTCACTACCTCAGGAGCAGCCACATCTAATGCTGGTCAGCTTTGGCTGTGAGAAAGTCTTTTCAATGTTAGGTACAATCTGCTTTTGTTGATTCTGTTCTGTCACCTGAAGATGCACGACATCACCCCCTTCCTCCTTACGGCAGCCTTTCCAGCGTCTGCGTGGGCTCCACAGCCAGCTGGTCTTCCTCTCCTGCCGACTACCTCTGATTCCTTACCCGTGTGTCCCCGAGCTGATGTCCAGGCCTACCATCCTGTCCTTGGGGATGTCTTGGTTTGCCAGTGTCCCTAAAATGAGGCGCTCAGGACCAGACATCCTGTTTCTTTTTTCCGAATGACTGGCCCAGATTCCCATCACGTTCCTACTTCCGGACACCATACCTCCAGCCAGAGGTCACCTCCATTGCAAGACTGCTTGGCCATATGGTTGGTATCCTTAGAGAAACTGCCGCGTGCCTAGTCCTGTGCCTGTCACCACTGGGGGCCAGAGCAAGGGAGGCGGCCTGCAGGAGGCTGAGTCTAGTCCGGTGTCAGCTGTCGGTGTCTGGACGAACCCCCTAGCCCGTGCTGGCCCAGCTAAAACACATTCCTGGGCAACCACCCTGGGCCCTGCTGCTTGGAGCAGAGCTGGTCACGTGACTCAAGCTAGACCATTCCCCTCAGGAGTTGGGGACAATGGGTCTGTGTTTGCAGGTGGCCATGGGGCATCTGAAGTCTGCAAAGGAAGAAGAGAGTTGGGGGGCGGGGACATAGGAGGCAGAGAAGGCTAAAGCAGGTGCACAAATGCACAGAGAGGGGCGGTGGGCACATGCCCAGAGCCCGCCTGTGACACCTGCTCTCCCGGGTGCCGAGAACCAGGACAACCCACAGTGGGGATGAGGGTGCTGAGGAGCTGGCCCTGAGGTCCGGCTCCAGCCCCTGTCCCAGTCCTCCCCGGTGCCAGGATTCCCCAGCATCCTTGAGAGCCGGCTCAGCCCTGTGGCAAGATCTGAGCCATGACAACAGCCCCCAGCCTCACAGGGTCCAGCCCTCCATGCTGCCCAGGGTGATACAAGTCAGCGCCCACGAGAGACCAGCAGCCCATCACCTGGGGCTCCTCCTGGCTGTGTTGTCTGTGCCTTTTGTAGTTTGTGCCCAGCCACTCCCTGAGGCCATTGACTGGCTGCTGGCCATGGACCTGCCCAGGTGTGGGGCCAGCCAGGCAGGGTGGCGAGGCCAAAGCAGTGGGATTCCCAGCATAGCCAAGACTGCTCAGTCCCATCTGTGCCCTCTCCGAGCCTCCTCTGTAGAATGGGGACCAGAGTGCCTCCGCCCCACAGACCTCCTGGGACAGTTTGGGAATCAGCACGGGTAGAGTGCCCAGCACTGACAACCGTAGGAGTGTACCTTCCAAGATGGCGATTCATGGGACTGGTAAGTTGTCCTTGGCTGTTGGCAGGGAGTTTGGCCAGATGGGGTGGAGGGTCAGAGGCCTCTGGCTCCTCTCCAGGTGGCCTCCCTGTATGGCCTGCACTCCCAAGGCCAGTGGACCAGGTTCTGTGACCCTGGTGTCCTGGGTCAGATGGCATCTGTCACAGGCTGAATGGGGTCTCCTCCTGAGGTGGCTGAGCTTTGATGAGATCGTTCAGTGGCCCTAACGTGATGGGACTGGTGCCCTCTGGAGAAAAGAAGAACAGGACACAGGGGTGCCCAGAAGGACAACCACATGGGGACGTGTGGAGGAGAGAGGCCTTGCCGGCACCCTGATCTCCTGGCTTCTGGAACTCTTGGTCCACATCTGTGGTCTGAGCTGCCCAAGCTGACTGGCAGAGTGTCTCTCCACAGCTGCTCTGTCCATCGAGGGGATGACAAAGGCCTGTCCAGGTTGATGGGGGGCGCACAGCAGACCCTGACTCCTGCCGGGGAAGGCCCTAGAGGAGCCTATCGCAGGGGCACAGCGTTTGTGGGGACATGGTTGGTCCCGCGGCAGCTCCCCAGCGAGTCCGAGAGAGGGGTGCGCTCCCAGGGTGGGGGGTTCAGGCAGGTGGTGTCAGGAGAAGGTTAGTGGCCCAGACGCAGCGGGAAGGGACGCGTGAGACCAGAGGGGAGCTCAGAACCCCCTGGGCCAGGCCAAGGTGTCCATGGAACATGGCCTGCTGTGGCGACTGTCACCCCGTGTGATGTGGGCCTTGGGGCTGTGGCTGGGGACACTTGAGAGCACAGTTCTAATCTCTGTAAATGAGAAACGTGCATCTTGGGAGAGAGGAGAAGCTCTCCACCCTCTCGGCCCCCAGGTCACAGTGCCCTGGGGTTCCCGGGGGCCAGTCCTTGGAGGGGGACACCGCTCTCCTGGCTTGGACATGTTCCCCGGGACTGGGGTCTCCTGTGAAGGCCCTCCGGGCGCCGGGTCATAACCACGGTCCGCAGTGCAGACAATGCTGTGTGGGAGGCCTTACTGGAGACACAGGCAGGGGTCTGGGCTCCAGTCCCCAGGGCAGAGCGCAGCCCCAATGTGGGAGACGAGGTGGGTGTCCAGGGGCCAGTGGGAGCAGAGGGTCCTGGACCTCTGAGCGGGGGAGGCAGACCTCAGTATCGCAGCCAAAATAGACCAGCACCCACCTTCACGCCGTTCTTGAGTGTGCTTGCTTTTGTAAAATATATAAAACGGTGCCTGTCACATGCTTAATGCTCCATAAATGATAGCTATTAAAAAATGACAAATGTCTTACGAGCCTCTGCAGCTCTGCCTCCTCCAAGAAGCCCGCCAGGCCTGCACAGGCAGGGGCTTCCTCCCTGCCTCCCATCTGGGGCCACTCCCCCCCTCTCATTTTTTGCGGCATCTCTGTCTATAGGCTCCGCAGCCATCCCAGAGGGGCCTCCCCCCACACCCCACCCCCACCCCTGCTGCCCGTGCCCTTCCAGTCCAGGGGAGGCCAGCAGCCGAGCACAGGCCGGGGGCTGCCTCCGTGAAGCGTGTGGATTTCTGACCCGGAGGACAGGCTGGCAAATCCACGGGTGAACACTTGCAGATATCATTAAACTGGCAGAATGGCTAATAATTCAGATGATATTAAAACTACCCAGCTTCGTCTGTGTAAATTACAAGAATAAATGAGATTTATTAAGGGGAGAGCCAGAGCAATCCAACAAAAAGAGAAAGAATCAGAAATAGAAAAAAGAAGAAATTGGAAATGATGGAAACACAGGGAAGAACCAGGAGGTCGTCTCTGATGAGAAATGGCATGTTAAGCATCATAAGGAACCCTCCAGGTCCGCCGGGATGTGCAGAGCCCTGGGCGAGCCGGCCAGGGCCTCAAAGCCCAAGGGACCAGAGGTCCAGACAGAGAAGCAGGCCCCATGTAGCGTGTGCCCCAGCACGGTCTTCAGAGGTACAAGGACCTACTGTGCGCAGGCAGGGGCTGGAGAGCTTGGTCCTACATTGTCCAGCACACATTATGGGTGGGGCTCCTTGGAGGCAGCATGTCAGATGACTTGAATAGTTCTCTACGCCAGGGGTGCCCACTCCTAAGTTACGGATGAACAGCCAGGCTCAGAGAAGTTTGCCCACTTGCCTGAGGTCACACGGCCAGGAAGTGGTAGAACCAAGGTGTGGGCCCAGAGTGGCTGGATTCTGGAGCCCGTAATTCTTCTGACTGTTTGACAGCTGAGTCGAGTGCATGTTATGCACAGGGGCGGGGGGTGGGGCAGGCACCGGGCTGAGTGGGGCTCCCGCCCCAGGGGGTGTGGCGGAAAGGGAGATGGAGAAACCAGCAGAGGGTCATGCTATGGTGTGATGGGTCTTCTGCTGGCTAAACCTGGTGGCTTTGGGGGAGCGCGGGAAGGCCTCATAACTCACCCTGGCCTGTGAGTCAAGGGAGGCTGCTGAGCAGAATGGCCAGGAGTTAGCCAGGTCTTGGGCGTGGGTCATGGCAGAACCCCTCTGAGCAGATGAAACGGTCAGTTTGAAGGCCAGGTGTCCTGGGAGGGACATCAGGAGCACATCATTGCTCCTGATGCAGGCCTCTGGCATGGAGGGGACAGTGGGGACAGATACGGCTTGGAAACCATGCCAGGGCGGGAGTGTGGGTCACGTCTTGGACCCTGGGGAAACTTGGGGGTGCTGTTCAACAAGCAGGGCAAGAGGCTCACATGTGCACTTTAGAAAGATTCCAAAGAGCAGACTGAGGGCTTCATTCGGAGGCGGAGAGATGGGCTGGGGGCGGCCACAGAAGCTATCCCTGAGGACTTGCAAACCAGGGGAGATCACCTCCAATGAGAGTGTGTAGAAAGGGGGACCTAGTGGGTCACCTAAGGGGGGGGACAGTGACCACCAGAAGTCCCCACCTCCCATCCTCCTGGGAATCCTTGTCTCTGGAAGAGAAATCTTGGAAAAGATGGAGGCATGTGACATCCCTGAGCCGGTTGCTACGCCCAGAGAATGGATTCTTCAAGGGTCAGGTTGGTCACCAGCAAGGTGGGGTTGAGCCCGTGGCTGACAGCCCCAGCTAGACCCCTTGGCCCCAGGAGCCCCGAAGGCACACTGATGCCCAACTCGCTGAGGTCAGGGGGGCAGGTGGGAGAGGCCTGGGCTGGCCCCAGGGAGCAGGGCAAGGAACAGCTTCCAGGGACACTTAGAAGGTCTGTTTGGTGGATTCGGAAGGATTGGCAGATGTGGGAAGAGGGTGGGAGCTGGAAATGATTTCTAGGGTGCTGGTTTGATCAGCTAATTAGGTGGTGGGGCTGTCTACCGATGGGGGTGATGGCACGCATGTTGAATTTGAGGGGCCTGCAGACATCTGGGGGGCTGCTGTCCAAAGAGAGTTCCAGGGCAGAGAGTCACGTGGGAGACCATCATTGGGGTGGAGGTGGGTCATAGTGTGTGTGGAGGAGGTCCTCAGGGGCCAGGGAGGGAGGGAAGGAAGGCAGGAAGGGACAGGAGAAGTGCGGGCGGAGACAAAGGGGGAGATTCGGGGGAGAAGGTGGTCAACCAGCTGTCTCATTGCCCAGCAGTGTCCACGCGTGGGCTGGGGACCCTATGCCCACTCACTCCTTCTTGGGACATCTTGGGGGGACTCGCAGCAGCAACAAAAGTTCGTGGGCTCGAGGGTCCCAGGCTGGAGTCTAGCAGATGGTGCTGGTTGCCTTCTGTGTGTGTGTGTGTGGGGGGGGTCGCAGCATGGCCTGCAGGCCTGTTCTGGAGGGCCTGATCCCAACAGGCAGCCCTGTTCCTCAAGGGGTTCCTCATGGGCCCCTTGTGCCGGGTTCCCGCCGGGCTTGGGAGAGCTGAGCGTGTTACCAGCTTCCGAGTCGTCAGGAACCCCGTTAGGGGAGTCTGAGAACGGGTCAGGCTGCTCTGCCGGTTGTTCAAGCCACGGGGGCTGCACTGGGGCACCTGCTGCAACCCGACCAGCTGTAATGGGGCTTTGCCGGGTGGGAGGCTGCATTCCGTCAGGAACCCAGGGGCACAGCCAGCATGGGTGGGGGCCCTGGTGGATGACTGGCCAGTCAGCCTGGGTCTCGGCACGAGTGTCTTTTCTGCCCAGCAAGGGGGGATGATGGGTGGGGTGATGAGCTGGGCTGCTTGGAGATCCACCAGGAACCAGTCCCAAAGGTTACAGTTCCACTGGACGTGGCCCTGAGGGGCCGTCGGGTTGACCCTGCGGTTTACAGTGGGAGAGACAGAGGTCCTCAAGATGGGGGAGGTGGAAAGGTGGGCCTGGTCCCTCTCTGTCATCCCAACCAAGTGACCGTGGAGCTCAGACCCTTTAGGACGGAGCCCACTTACTACCCAGTTCATTCTGCCGTGTCCATGCTTACCTGCAAACAAGAAGACACCCAGCTTGAATTTGCTGAGACAAGGAAGGGATTTACCGGAAGGCGGGATTCTGGGGTTTTATACACAAAGGAAGGCTCTGTCAACACGTAGTCTCCTGTAGAGAAGCGTCTTCGCCTGGTCTGGGGTGTGGGAGGCGACATGGCCCCGGGCCCACGGTGCCCAGAACCTCACACTCCGCGAGGTCTGCCCCAGGCAGGCTCCGCCCCTAGATCCGGTCAGGGTGCACTCCTCTAGCTGGTTTCCCCGGGAAGAACCGCCCTTAGTCTGGCTCAGCCAGGTGCTCTGCTTGAGGCTGCCGCTGGGCTGTCGTTAGGGCCTGAATCCTGTCCCCTCCCAAGTCGGTGTCAAAGTCCTACATGTGACCGTATTTGGAAATAGGGCCCTTACGTTGAAATGAGGCTGTCAGGTTGGCCTTGTCCATTGCATTCTAGGCAGAAGAAACTGCCCGTGCAAAGGCTCTGGGGTGGAAACAGATTTGGAGTGGGTGCCAGAGGTGGCCTGTGTGGTCCCTGGAATGTGGCAAACACAGGGCAGGCAGATGGAAACAGGAAGCCGGACAGAGTCATTAGTGCCTTGTCCATAGGCCAGGGTGGGCAGTGACGTGAGAAGCCGCTGGAGGTTTGAGCAGGGCAGGCACACGATCTGTGTTAGGAAAGACTGAGCTGACATCTCACTGGGGAATGGAAGGTATGGAGAGGCAGGGAAGGAGGGAGCAGCCGCCAGAGTGATCTGGGGTGATCCAGGGCCCTGGCCCCCTAGCTGGAGCCCTGGGGTTTGGGGGCTGCTTTCAAGCTGGAGACTTTTGGGGTTTGCTTCTGGGTTGGAGGGGAGGTCAGACAGGGGCAGCCACTGAGCTGCGGGGGATGCTGGTGCCCTGGCCCAGATGGAGAGAATGTCCAGTGGCTTCGGGCACCTTCCGTCTGAGCAGACCTAAGGTGTGGACCATTGACTCTGGGGCTCTGGCTTGAAGGAGGGAGTGGGGCTGAGTGGAGCAGAGGGGCAACCGCCCTTGGAAGAACTCAGAGCACCCTCAGTCCGGCTGGGAAGCTCAAGGAGGTGGCAGATCCCTGTGGTCCCACCGCCCAGAGGGAATGGGGAGTAACAGGAATAGTGCTCCACAAATCCCACCCCCCACGGCTCCCATGCATGGACAGCATGGGCTTATATCCCCGCGGCCCATGGAGCTTCATGGAACTGGGTCTCACGGTCCTGCCCCTGGGCACGGGCTTTCCGCTTCGTGTCCACGACACTGTGTGCTCGTGCCTTTTTGCAGGGTCCATGCATGAGGCATGACGGACACGGCTGCAGTGGACTGCCTGGTGTTCTTCCTGGACGCGTGTGCGGGGGTCTGGAGGGGCAGAGTGGGGCCACTGGGTCCTGGGGGTTGTGTGTGTGCAACGGTACGGAGCAGCCTCCCCAAATGAGGGTACCCGGTCAGCCCCTGGCCACCTCTCATGGTTTCACACCTAATGATCGTGAAGAGATGTCTCACGGGGCCGCTCTGGACCACCCACCCCGCCCGGTTCCCTCCCTGCCGGACTGTATAAGGGTGATGAGGAGGGGTCCCGTGCATGCTGGGCATGAACCCTCTGTGGCTGATGGGAGTTCCAAAGCCGGCTCTGGGTCCAGGGCTGTCTTACTGCCTCATGTGGGCCAGGCTTTGTCATACAGACTTTTCTAATTTCACTTTCATTGGATTTAACCATCTTTCCCTGCGTGGCTTGTGTGTTCTTTGTTTGTTTAAGAGATCTTGTCCCACTGGAGGTCGTAAATAGGTTTGCCTGCCCACTGACTTCTCTGGCCCACCTGTAATGGTGTGAGGTAGGGATCTCATTTATCATCTCCCCGCGGCTTAGCCAATTTCCCCAGATCCAGTTATAGCGTAATCCAGCTTCCCCTTCCTGATGGTGTGGCCGTCCCTGGGAGACCCTGTGTGCGCCTCTCCATGTGGCCCTCCTTCTGGGTCTCCCTCTGCTGGGTGCCTCCCCGTGATGAATGGGGTGATTTGCATTTCTGACAGCCGCAGGAGAGGAGCCTGGGAAGCTGGAAGCAGAGGGAGGTGAGGAGTCCACGTGGGCTATTGGTGGCACTGTGGCAGGGAAGAGAAGTCCAGCAGGGATGGGTATGGGCATTGCTAAACAGCATGAAATGGAAACAGACTATTAGAAGGGATAGGCAACACTGGGGTTCATTGTCCATGTTCTTGGATACAAGCTTCCTTGCCCCCCCCCACCCCGCCAGAAAGCTCTGATGAGTCTACTTTGCACACAATGGTGTGAGGCCCGGGCTCACTCAAGTTAGCAGGGTGAGGACCAGCCCCAGGAGCCTGGGCCCCTGGTGGGGCTCCCCAGCCCACCCGTGCAGGACAGCTGCCCCAACCGGTGGGGAGGGGACACTGGGAGACCCCCCGGTGGGGCCCCCTCCTTCCTGAGCACTGTGGCCTCACACTGCAGGGGTCCAGAGTGCTGGCCTGTCCCCCAGCCATCAGTGGGTTGCCCCAGCAGGTTACTAGGGCAAGAGCCCTGGAGCCCTGGGATGGGGGTGTCAGCCCTGGGTGTGCAGGGACAGAGCACTGTAAAAGGGGTGGCTGAAACCACAGAAGTGTGTTTGCTTACATCCTGGGGGCTGGAAGCCAGAGGTCCAGGTGTGGGCTGGGCTGGTTTCTCCTGTGGCCTCTCTCTGCAGCGTGTAGATGCTATCGTCTCCCCGTGTCCTCATGTGGTCGTCCCCCTGTGCAGTCTGTGTCCTCGTGTCCTCCTCTTATAGGACCCCAGGCCCACTGGATGGGGACCCACACTTGGGACGTGTTTTACCTGAATTGCCTCTATGTTGTGCTGGGGGCTAGGACAGTGACGTGTGAACTTGGGGAAGATACCGTTCAGCCTTGAAGGTGGGGTGCGCCGGGAGGGAGGAGTGGGAGGGTGGTGGGACTTGGCCCTTGTTACCTGCTCTGAACCCTGGTCGAGGTTCTGGGGCTGGGGGTGCACGTGCAAGGTGCGGCAGACTGTGTGGGTGAGGGGGGTCTGGGGTGTGATGGGGGTGGCAGGTAACGCCGGGGAGAGATGGCCTGCTGTCCCCCGGCTGCAAAGCGGAGCAGAAGGAGCAGAGAGAGCCCTGGAGGCCATGTGGCCATGGGGATGAGGATGCCTTGGGGGCCTTTGAGGAGCAGGGCAGTGCAAGGCCCCGGCAGCAGGTGGCGCAGAGAGCCAGTCTCTCTCACACACACATTTAGGAATTCAGACCCAAGTTCGTCAAGAGAAGGGAGGGGGCCCAGATGAACTGAGGCCATGGGCCTGCCCCCCACCCCCCGCCCGGGAAGAGAGGAGCCTCAAGGCCGCCCTTTGGCGGAGTCACAGAGAATCCTAATTGTTCCCAGTTCGGGGCCGGAGGCAGCCCTGCTCACGGTCTGTCTTATTGCTTCTCCTGGGTCTTTGTGTTTGGCCCAGAGCTTGGACTTCAGCCACCGAGAAAGGCCAGTCAGACAAACCAGGACAGAAGGGTCCAGCATGTGGTGCCTGGGAAGGGAGGAATCCCGGGGGGCCATCTCCCCACCTGCTCCATCCTGGGCCTGTAAGTGGGTCTGAGCCCCGGGAGCTTTAGCTTGGGGGTAGGGGTGGGGTGGGCTGGGTTCCCAGGGTGGCTGGGTGGGTTTAGACCCCAGTGAGGAGAGGTGGACAGCAGCCCCTTCCCCGGAACCCAGGAGGGCACAGAGTGTAGAAGGGCCCCTCCTGGGCCTGCTTGGGGCTCCT
Source organism: Mustela nigripes (assembly GCF_022355385.1). Taxonomy (NCBI): domain Eukaryota; kingdom Metazoa; phylum Chordata; class Mammalia; order Carnivora; family Mustelidae; genus Mustela; species Mustela nigripes. Next base: position 1,092,025 of record NC_081567.1, read on the forward strand.
CCAGCTTGGCATGGGCCTGACACAGCTCTCCCAGCCTCTGCAGAGATTAGCAGAGAGCCCCCCCCCCTGCAGAGCCCCTGGGAATTAGGCATCTCCTTCTGACCTTGACAGGATTTGACGTGGGCTCCTAGGCTGGAGGCTGGAGAGTTCACCAGAGATCCCCAGCGGTGGCCCAGACACTCCCATTGTTTGCAAAGTATAATATTAATTAAAAAATAATAATAAAAAAAAGAAACTAGAATGACCAGCCAAGATTAGAAATGGAGAGATTTTATACTAAAATCTTACTTCTAGCTTCTTGGAGGGAACAGAAACCCAAGGCCTGGGAACCCTGGGGTCATGTTTGGATTCTGTTCAGACCCTCCAGCTACTCACCTGGTAAGAGCCCTTTGAAGGCCCCCTGTGCCCCCATCTGGCCCCACTTCTCTGTCTCCTGCCCCTCCCTCCCGCTCACAGCTCGCACCTGCCCCTTGCTTCCTGGGCCAGGGCCCTGCCGCTGCCTGTCCCTAGCCTCACGCCTGGTTCCATTCAGATCATCACTTCCTGTCCTGCTCCTCCAGAGGCCGGCCCTGAGCAGCCTGGATCCCACTTTCCATGTCTCTCTTTCCTGCTCCTGCTCCCTTCCTATGCTTGTCTGCCCTGCATTGGGCTGGCTGGAAGAGACCCAACTCCTCACCCAGATGGGACAGGAGGCAACAGGACATGCTTTTTGGGGGTAGAAGCCCTGGTCCTAAAGACCATGTGGGACCAGCAATATTACCGGGGCCACTTCGGAAAATCGTCTTGGAATCCGCAGTGCTCAAGGAGCTGCTGGCACGTGGACAGCTGGCCACCTGCCGGCTGTGACCTTCCTTCCTGTGACCTGCTGGGCGTCTGAGCTCTTGTACCCACTGTTTGAGAACCTTTGTCCCTTTCTTGCTCCTTGGCAGGGAGCTCTCTCTATGCCAGGTCCTGGGATTCAGACCTCACCTTATGACTTGAACCTCAGAGGCTTTTTGAAAGACTATGGAATTCACCCTTCGGCGTCCAGTCCTGTAAATTTGAAAAATGCAGCCGCGTTTGGCCATTTCCAACGCACCCAAGAGTTGCATCCTGCAGCCTCCTTCCTCCTGAGCTCCAGCCCTTATAATTACCCATCTGTGCCTGTATTCATGGTTTTAGTTTTTGTAGGACATCCTGTAAATGGAATCATATGTGATGTGGCCTTTGGAGCCTTTGTAGGATCTGTAGCAAATTTATGTTGCTGCATTTTAATGGAGTTGTATGCTGTGTGGCCTTCTGTGTGTGGCTTCTTGCACTTAGCATGTGCTGTCAAGGGCCGTCCATGTTAGAGCAGGTGTCCACACATCATCCCTCTGCTCGGCCGAATAGTATCCCTTTCTGGACACATCACAGCTGATGGAAAGTTAGGTTGTCTCTACCCTTTGCCTGGGGAATATGACACCACAGACGTTTGCTCACAGGTCTCTGTTCTAAGAACAAGTTTCAGTTCCTTCATTTTCCCAGGAATGGACTTGCTGGGCTGTGTGGTGAGTCTACATGGAACATTCTGGAACTGCCACGGTGTTTTCCGCATTGGCTGTGCCATCTTGCCTCCGCGTTAGCTTATAAAAAGGTTCGGGTTCTCGGCATCCTTGCCGACACTTGGCATTTTCTTTCTTCTTCTTTCATTAAGGCCAAATTAGTGGGTGTGACATGGTAACTCGTTGCAGTTTTGATTGCATTTTCCTAACGACGAATGACGAGCATCTTGTGTCATCTCGGCCATCTGTAAGTCCTCTAGTGAAAGAACATTTACTCAGATCATTTGTTTAAAAAATTGAGTTGTCATTTTGTTCTTGAGCTGTGAGAGTTTTTTATGTGTTCTGGGTCCTAGACCCTTACCAGACACATGTTTTGCAAATGTTTTCTCCCATTCTGTGCATTGTCTTTTCCCTTTCTTGGTCGTGTCCTTTGACGCACAAAAGCTCTACAATGTGATGAAGTCCAATGTATCTTTTTTCCCCTTTGTTGCTTGCGTTTTTGGTGTCGTATTGAAGAAACCATTGCTAAATCCAAGGTCATAAAAATTCACCTCTGTGTTTTCTTCTAAGAGTTTTATAGCTGTTATATTTAGGTTTTTACATTTTATTTTGAGGGACACCTGGGTAGCTCCATTAGTTAAGCATCCACCTTCAGCTCAGGTCATGATTCCAGGGTTCTGGGATCCAGTCCCACATCGTGCTCCCTGTTCAGTGGGGAGCCTGCTTCTCCCTCTGCCTGCTTTTACCCCTGTTTATGGTTTCTCTCTATCCCTTGGACAAATAAATAAATAAATCATAAAATTTATTTTGAGTTAATTTTGTTTCTATGGTGTGAGGTAGGGGTCCAACTTCATTTTTGTGCATGTGGATGACCTATTGTCCCAGCACTCTTTGTTGAAGAGAATATTTATCCCCCACTGAGTATCCTAGCTTGCTTCTTGGAAATCAGTTGGCTGTGGACATACAGTTTTCCCCTGGCCTCTCACTGATTGTTATCAGTATTGGTATCAGTATCTGTATTGGTGCCATGCTGTTTGATGACTGTGGCTTTGTTGTAAGTTTTGAAATTGAAAACTGTGAGTTGAATCCTCACCCTTTACTCTTTTTAAAGATTATTTTGGCCCTTTAGGGTCCCTTTACAATTCTGTATGGATCTGAGGATTCGCTGGTCCATTTCTGCAAAAAAGGCGGTTGAAATTTTGGAAGGAATTATGTTGAATCTATACATCAATTTGGAGATGATTATCATCTCAATATTAGTAAGTGCTCCAATCCATGAACATGGGATGTATTTCCATCTGCTTAGGTCTTCTTTCATTCCTTTTAGTAATGTTGCTGATATCACTGTACCTGTTTGTACCTCGCTGGTTAAATGTATTCTTATGTATTTTATTCTTGATTTCTTATTCAGAATTGTTTTCTTAATTTCCTTTTTGGATGGCTCATGGTCAGCAGATGTTTGTGTGTTGATCCTGTATCCTGCAACTTGGCTGAACTTGTTTGTTGGCTCTTACATGTTTTTTCAGTTCTTTAGGATTTCTCTACATAGGATCATGTCTTTCATGACTAGAGATAATTTTACTTAGCATCTTGGAACCTTGAAATGCACTTGTGGTGTTGCATATATCAATAGTTTGTTCCTTTTTACCTCTGAGCAGTATTCCATTGAATGGATAGGTCACTGTTATTTATCCATTCACCTGTTAGTGGACATTGGACACTTTTCATTTAGGCCATTTCAAATAAAGCTGCTGTGGTCATTACACAAGTCTCTGAATGGACATATGCTTGTATTCCTCTTGGGTAAATACCCAGGAGTGGAATGACCGGATCCTGTGGCTGTATGTATTTAACTTCTAGCTTTTATTTTCTGAAGTGGTTAAACAATTTTGTATTCCTGGCAGCAGCATGTGAAAGCTTCTGGTTGCTCCAAATCCTCACCAATACTTGAGATGGTTGGTCTTTCAAATTTTAGCCATTTGAATAAGCACCGAGGAGTATCTCGTTGTGGTTTTAATTTGTATTTCCCTAATGACTGTTGACCTTGAGCATCCTTTTAGGTCCTTATTTCCCATTCCGGTATCTTCTGTTCCAAAGTTTCTGTTCATATCTTTTGTCCATTTCTAAGTTGAGTTGCTGGTTTTCTCATCTTCGAATATTGAGCGTTCCTTGTATGAATGTGCATGAATCCTTTATCAGATACGTGGTTTGGAAATGTTTTCTCCCTCTCTGTGAGTTGTCCTTTTCTTCTCTCTCAGTGACTTTTAGAGAGCAGGTTTTTTTCATTTTGGTGGTGTGCAGCTTATTAATTTTTATTTTATAGAGTATGCTTTTCATGTCATAGCTAAACAATTCTTATCTACGCAAAGAAAAAGATTTTTTCCTATGTTCTCTGCTACTTTTTTTTTTAAAAGATTTTATTTATTTATTTGACAGAGATCACAAGTAGGCAGAGAGGCAGGCAGAGAGAGGGGGAAAAGCAGGTTCCCCGCTGAGCAGGGAGTGCGATGCGGGGCTCAATCCCAGGACCCCGGGATCATGACCTGAGTCAAAGGCAGAGGCTTAACCCACTGAGCCACCCAGCTGCTCCTCTCTACTACAACTTTTTAAATCTTGGATTCTACACTTAGATTCATGAGCCATTTTGAATTAAATTTTGTATATATGTGAGGTATGAATTTCTACCTGTTCCTAACCCATTTGATAAAAACACCATCTATTAAATTGCCTTTGCATCTTGTCAAAAATTAGTTGTCCACTCTTGTGGGAGTTTATTTCTGTACATATTCTGTCCCACTGATCTGTTTGTCTCTATGTACACCAATACCATACTGTCTATATTCTTAGTTTTATGATCTGTCTTGAAGTCAAATCCTGTTCATGCTCCACCTCTGTTATTTTTCAACCATTTTGGCTCTTCTGGGTCCTTGGCAGCCCATGTGAATTTTACAAATTGTTGTCAGTTTCCAAAGACGCAACCAGACCAAAGCTAAAGCACGCTTGCTATGATCGTCAATCATTTGCTCTTGATTCCTTTCTCTCTGGTGGGTTGATCTTTCCAGGAGTGTCTCCTGCTTCTCCCCGATGTGGTCCCCCACTCTCTGACCCTATTCCCTCACTTGTGTCTCCTCCCCATACAGAGACCCCAGGCACCTTGCATCACCCCCTGCATGTCCTGGAGCTGGGGACCGCCACTCTTTCTCTGCAGTCCAGCACGAGCCCCGGAGGCTCAGGTGCCCAGAAGAGGTTTCCAGGCTTTGATTATATTTCCATACAAGTCCTTTCCTTTATATTTTGGACTAAAATCAGGTTACTAGTGGGGATATCTAATGCTACGAGTTCCCACCTATCTGTCCGTCCTCTACTGGCCCCCTTCCAACTCCTGTCCATCTTCCCATTGCCCACCCATCCTGTCCTGATCACACACCATGCTGGACACCAAGGCACAGAATGCCTCCCAGGACCTCAGTTGCCTGTCTTTAATGGAGACGCTTGAATGAACTGCTCTCCCAGGGTCCTTCACACTCTGGTTTTCTTTGACTGCTGTGCGAAGACAACCTGAAGCTCAGGCTGAGGGGGTTACCCTCTTCCCACAAGGACAAGGAGCTGGGCCAAGTCAGAGATACAGTCTCATGCCCATTGATTCCTGGATGGACACAGATTGCTCCTTGCCCCTGTTTAAGCCAAGATCCTGGGAACTGAGATCCCCATCACAGGGGACATTCCAGAGATGGCCTCTAGTGGCTATAAGCAGCACTGACTGGACACCCAGAGGGTTTCCTTCTCTGTCCATGTGTTGCTTGTGTGTTACATCCTGCTGACGTCTGCAGCAACAGGACCCCGAGGAAGCAGGGGGGTGAGCATGGAGGATGGAGACACCAGCAGTGGGGGCCACTCAGGGCCTGGGGGCAGAGTAGGGGGCCTCAGGAAGCCTCAGGCTAATCTTTCCCGGGGCAAGGCACAGGCCCACCATGTGGACAGCCTTTGAGCTGACATCATCATCAGACGTGATGCCCTGCTCTAGCCACTCCCACCACATCTCTGCCTGTACCTCCCGCCACACCTCTGTGTACCCAGCACTGTTTGCAGCCCCCCACCCCCTGCCACCGTGGCCCAGGCTGGGCTGTGCACAGCATGTGGGTGGGCACAGCTGACATCCCAGGGGCTGGCCTCCAAGTTGAAGGGCATGGGGGGGCAGAGGGGGTGTGGGGGGCAGTAGACCCCCTTCCCATCTGCCCCAGCTGCACCGCCACCAGGATTCCCAGGGTTTGCCCGGACCTCCTGAGCAGCCTGGGCCCCGTGGTGGCACCGTACAGTTTGGAGTTAATAACAGACGTTTTTCTCTGTTCACAGTTTTCTTGTTGCTCTGTGGCCTCTGCCCATTGAATCTGGGCCCCAGCTGCCTCGCGGGGGAGGCAGACACAGCTAGAACAAAGAAATCAATTGACTTTCTGGATGAATTTTTAAAAACTCACAGCAGAGGCCATAATCTGAAAGCAGAGAGGATTTCTTTTGTAAGAGCAGGGCTTTTTGAGAAAGAAAGGGTTTCTGAGTGAGAAAGCAGACATCGCTGGCACAAGCTGCCGAGTGGGGGAAGCCAGCGAGGGCCTTTCTCCTGCCCAGACAGGGGCAGTACTTGGACTTGGGGGGAGGCAGAGATGGGGCCTCTGAGCCCTGCATCTTGTCCCTGCCCACGAGAAGCTGCGTGGAGGCAGCTAATGGGAAATCCATGGAAGCTGGGGGCTGTCAGTGCACGGGACCCATGCTCGCCCCATGTGTGCCTAGGAAAGCCTGCACCTGCCACCATCATGGTGGTCTCCATGGGAGGAGCCCCTAGCCACGTGCCTATGAGATTTTAGCATTGTGATTATCGTGATGTTTGGTTCACGTGGTTTGTGCACCGGCTAGCTCCTGCCGCGTAACAAATCAGCCCCCGGTTCAATAATGTACAACGGGTTACCTCACACAATGTCTGGGGCGAGGGATTTGGGTATGGGTTAGCTGTGTGGCTGCCGCTGGGGTTCCCCTGGGGGGTCCAGCATCTGAAGGCTCGCCTGGAGCCAAGGAAGGACCCCTACCACACACTCATCTCCTCCAAGGTAGCACATGTGTCCATATCTTCCGCTGCTGGCTGGGGCCACAGCTGCACCACGCTGACTTTCCCAAGACGAGAGGCCCTCGGGGGCAACAAGGAAGGGCTGTTTTTTGTGCGCTAGGGGGAAGGTCACACCAAGGCCAGTTCGCTCGGTGCTGGGGAAGGCTGTACGAGGCCATAAACTCCAGCAGGGAGGGTCATTGGAGGCTGCTGCAGGCGACGGCAGCCACAGTTAGTGGTGGGCTTTTGTGATCTCAAAGCACTTTGCGGTTTGCAAAGAACTACCGTCCGAAGCAGAGTTCACGCATTAGCTTGTTGTTCCCCGACATGTTCCTGTTTTACCTGTGAAGGGGCTGAGGTGGGGGCTCTGTGAGTCACTGTGGGCACTGCTATGCCCTGAGCTGGGCCTCTGGGATTAGTGCAGCCCTGGAGGGCATCCTGGAGGAGGTGTCTAGCCCCAGCCCCAAAGAATAAGGCCAGAGCCAAGAATGAAAGGGGTCAGTTCTGGGTCAGCCAGGAGCAGAGCGTGCAGCAGAGCCCATTATGGAGGGCTTGGGAGGCAGGGCTGCGACATCTGCCTGCAGATGTCATGTCTCCAAGTGTCTCCTCCTCTGTGTACCAGCTCCCAGTCCAGGACTTGGCCCTCAGAGCTTCTGTGCAATTTGGGGCCATGCCCGGTTGGGGAGTGGGAGACAGAGGTGGGCTAAGTCTGCTGACCTCTTAGGCTGCTCTATGGCCCTCCTGTGTTGGGGAGGCCCAGAGGCAGGGAGGCCAACCCCCCGAGGCACTGAGGTCCAGGCGGGGCCAGGCCTGAGAAGCCCCCTGGGGCGGTGGGGCTGGTGTCCAAGCTGGCCCCAGCAGCGAGGCCTCTCTCTGCCCAACATGTGGGGGCCCAGTCCCGAGGTCCTCTCCCCTCTTGGAAAAGCCCACAGCCTTCTGCTGAACTTCTTCCTGCAGGGGAAGGAGGGGAGTTTCCAGGCTCCTGTCTTGGCTGGATTAGGGCAGCATTAACTGGACGGACTGGGAGCATGCAGCCCTCCCCCAACCACCCAGCTAATAAGTTCGCCATTACAACGGAACTTGCAGCACCCTCCTGAGAGCTCTTGCTGGTTTGGGCTAAATTAATCCAAAAAGAGAGTCATCTGATGCTGAGGCCCATCTCTTCTGGGCAGCCTTGACAGGGGCAGAAAAGACAGAGGGCGGGCGGGCTCCCAGCATCCTCTCTGAAAACTGGAGCCTTCCGTTCTCAGTTCTCAGGGCGGACAGAAGTCTCTGCCGCCCATCCCTAGGCAATCCCGGCCTCTCCTGCTCCAGGAGCTGCTCAGGCCAGGGCCGGAGGGGAGGGCAGTGGGGGCCAGGCATGTGAGAGCCAAGCCTACCCTCTCCCTACTATCCCCATGTTCTCATTACCCATTGCCACATACAAAGCACCCCAAACTCATTTACTGGGCTGGCAAGTCGGCCACATGGGCAGGGCTGAGCGTGAGCTTGCAGACATCGGATGTGGCAGCCTGACCAGGAGCACTCAAGCTGGGGCTGCCCACGGGTGTCTCCATGAGGCCCGGGCTTCCCCAGGGCAGGTGTCGGGGGTCTCAGGACAGGGGTCCACAAGAGAGCAGGTGGCAGGTGTAACGGCCCTCATGAGCCAGCCTCGAGGTCAGAGCATCACACGTCTCAGACGTGCCAGGTCTCAGACACCACTGTGCACGGGCTGGGACCAAGACGCCACCTCCGGGCCTGGGAGTGCTAAGGTTCTGGAAAGGGCTGGCTGCATGGGAGAGTGACGTTATGGCCATTTGGAGGTCCCCTGCAGGGACCTCAGGCCGAGCAGCAGAAAGGTCCCCAGGGTCACCTGGCTCAGAGCTCCCCCAGAAGGCCGGCCCTGCCCAGAGCTCTGCAGGCAGTGGGGAAGCCTGGGTGAGCTTTCCTGGGGCTGCAGGTCCCGAGGCGAATGGACACGGCGGGGCTGCGAGCGGGTGAGGAGGGCTAAGACTTGGAGGGGCTGGGCCTGGGAGCGGGTGAGGGGGGCACGGCCTATGGTCCCACAGCTTCGTCCCCCTTCCTTGGAGGTTGAAGTACGTTTCGGGCAGTAAAAACCCTTCTCCTTCCGTGTTGGGCTTCCCCTCTCATCCCCAGACTCCCGCTGCCCACCCCTCTCCTGGGATTGTCCTTGCGAGGCCTGGGCTGGGTGATGCGGGAAGCCGTCATGTGGGCCAGCAGCCACACAGTCACTCTGAGCTCAGAGTTGCTAAGTGTCACCCTGAGCCGGTGAGCCCGAGCCCCGAAGGGTGTCCCCAAACCTGCCCTGGGGTTTTCCCAAAACAGCAAGGCCTTCTAGGGCAGGGCAGAGGCAGGCCTTCCCGTGCCCCTGCCTCGTGCTCTCCCATGCTAAGACCAGGGCCCCTGAGGCCACAGGTCAGGGTCTCCTTGACCATCTGGGGGGGCACGCAGCCCGGACACAGGCCGGTGGTGAATCTACCCGTGTGTCGGGCTCCCAGACGTGGTGGCCACGACCTTGCTCAGCTGTGTTCCATGTGAGTAAGACGAGGACACCACACAGCCTACACGCTGCCAGGGCCGAGGGGGGTACCCCAGGCTCCCTTTCAGGGTTGACAGGAGCCCCGCATCCCTCGGCCCAGCGCCACTGCCCTGCCAAGTCTCCAAGTTAACAAGTTCCGTCGGGCCTTGGTGATTACATAGATTCACAAAGTTGATGAAAAAAAAGATCCCGATATAAATAAATATTCCTGGAGACACTCCACCCCCTGCAGGCATGAACTTTGAATAATTGCCGCGAATTATGCTGAGGACTAATCAAAACTTTTTTTTCGTTTGCTAATTACCTCTGGGCTTCATCAGCGTCAGAATCTAATCAACTCCAGACATCTTAATCGACCCTCGGGAAACGCTAGAGCTGGGGAGGGACTGGTGTCACACCAGCGCAGCCCGGGGGGCCGGGGTGGGGGGGCGGGGTCCTGGGTCTGGGGCCACCCTGGTCTGGGAGGGGGGGCGGCCCTGCCTCCGCTCAGGGTGAAGGACGCCCCCATCGTCCCTGTCCCCTCCTGTGGAGTTTCTCAGAGGGAGGGGGCCTTGGGGTGTCCCCAGTGTCGGGCTGACACGTGACAGGCCCAGGGGGCCCTTTGGGATCCTGGGCAGGGAGTCTCAGTGGTGCCTTCAGGGGTAAGGAGGCTCTGCTCCCCCCACCGTGGAGGGAAATCATTTGCATCTGATGAAAAATTCCTCCGTGGAACAGAGCGCTGTTCAGGAGCCTGGGCTCAGAGGCCCTCCAAGCTGTGGGCTTGATCATGGTTCTCTCCCTGGGTCCTGGGTGCAGTGGGCGCTCCAGGAGCCCTGATGGCTGGGCCAGAGACATCCCTCAGCCCCTCTGGGCCAGGTGCCCACCCCTCTAAGCCTCCCCTGCTGGCCAGGCCACTCTCCCGTCCCCTCTCTCCTGCCCTCACCAAGAGAGCCTCTGACCAGAATGCCTTCGAGAAACCCAAGCTTTCACCCTGCGTCCCTTGCCCCCTCCTCCTGCTCCCCTTCCCCGCCCCTTTCCCTCAAAGCTCCTAGGAAAGGCCCAGGAGGCCCGCTGTTCAGGACAGATGGGCCCCTCCCGGTTCTTTGTGCCCAGCAGCCCTTGGATACAAGCCAGGCGCCGTCACAAGCAACCCTGTGGGAACAGCCTTGTGGGCCCGAGGAGGTAAAATGCCTCTTGAACCCCTGAGTCCCCGAAGGAGCCTGGACTTGAGGTTCCCCCCAGGCTGGCTGGGGAGTTGAGGTGCTGTCCTGCAGCCTTCTCTCGGGGCCCACATCCACCCAGGGGGCGCAGAAGTGGGGTGTCTCAGACATCTCTCTCCCTGGGATGCCAGATGGTCAGGACTCCCCCCACAGCAGGCAGGTGTGGGCCTCCCAACTTCCCAAGAGAGGCCGGTTCTGCTCCCCATTTCCAGGTGGAAGCCCTTCTGTGCCCACTTCTTCAGCCCGGCCTGTGCTGGGACCACGACCCCAGATGCTTCTGCGGCAGACAGCAGGGGCCCAGGGGTGGGGCCATGCCTGGGTCCCAGAGCCCACCGCAGGCTGCCCCTCGGGGTCAGAAAGCAAGTGTCCCTGCTCTGGTCATAGTGACACGAAAGCCAATTGGGGTTTTCACCAGACTTTCCTGAAAGGGGTTGGGATGGCCTTTAGTTTCGGAGCAGAGGGAGGGGAGAGGGTTGGGGCTGTGCAGGGAAGATGTTCCCACAGGTCCAGCCCTTGTAGGTGGGTTGGGGGCAGGGAGATGGCGGGAGTGGGTACTGAGTGCGGGAGCCCCAGAGAGAGCAGGGGTCCCAGGGAGGCGGGGGGGACAGGAGTCCTGACAAGGGGAAGGTCCCCGAGGGGTAGGGTCCTGGGAGAGGGGGTGTCTTGGGGAGTTTGGGGAAGGGGATCCCAAAAAACATGGGTCCCGGGGAGGCAAAGCGTGGGTTTCCTAGGGTTGAAAAATCTTGGGAGCTTGGGGTCCCATGTAAGTGAGTAGAAGGCAAGAGGAAAGAGGCCCAGAAGGGGGGACCTGGGCAGCTGGGGGCCCCGGGGGGGGGGTCTCTGTCTCATTTTTTCTGTTGTCTGGTATGGTTTTGGCCTTTTGAGTCTGTCTCCTCACTTGTCAGGCTCTTGGCCTGCCCCACGGGGCCTTGGGTATGCGGCTGAGCAGGGCAGCCTAGGGCCCTGTGGGTAGAGGGGGGCTGTAGGGAGCTCATGGTGTTTCAGGCGACAGGTTGCCCCAGCCACCTGCCCGAGGGTGCTGGTTGTCCAGGTGCCACCCCCACAGTGCCTGTCAGCCACCCGCTTCCCAAGGTCATGGGCAGGTGAAGAGAGGCCCAGAGCCCCTGAGCCCCAGCCACTCTGGCCCTTCCCCTACAAGGTCAGCTCGACCCCGGATGTTTCTTCCTGGCCAGAGACAGATGCTGGGGCTGGAAGGGCCACAAGCCCCTTGGGTCCTCTTCTCCCGTCTTTATAGAGGTCAGGACCTGACACCTCATGGGACACCCTGCTCTGGGTCAGGCCCTTTACACATGTCACCCCTTCCCCTCCCAGACTGGAGTTTCTGGAGTCACGCAGCTGCCGAGGGCAGCCTGGGGACCGAACTCAGACGGCAAACCCTGAGGGATTGGGGCTCAGCTTCCCCATGTGGGGGAAGGATGCGGGGGGCTGCAGGGACCCAGGCCTCTCCAGGGGAGGCCCCCTCCTGCCTCGTGCTGACATCAGCTTGCCGTGTGACCTTGGGCACATGCCTTCTTCCCTCTGGGCCTCAGTTTCTCTTCTCTCCTCCCGACCGATCAAATTCCAGGTCTCAAGGGCCCCTCTGGCCCAGACATGGGTAACTCCCCCGGGCAGCCCCCCGCCCCCCGGCCGAGCCCCCCCCCCTCCCCCACCCCCCAGACCCCAGGCCCGGCTGGCCCCTCGGGCTTTCGCAGGAACATCCATCACAGCCGTGATAGATGATCTGTTCCTTATCCTGCCGCGGCTCTTGCTATTTTAGTTGCAGAATAATGTTTATCGCTTCACACAACAGTGGCATCCTGCCTCCTCCCTCTGTCCTTCCCCTGCTCCTGCTTCCTCCCTCTGTGCGGTGAACTCCTAGCCGAAAGCAGGAGATTTCTCAGGCCACTTTCGAGATTTTAATTTTCTGTTCCCCTTCCTCTTGCTTCCCCCTTATTACATTTCAGGCTCTTTCCGGGCTCCTGCAATGAGCATATGTTTTCCCGGTGATATATATATATATATATATATATATATATTTAATAAAAACCATCATTTATGATTTTTCTTCTCTTCCACTGATGGTCGGCCGTCTTGTTTCATTTCTCAGCAGCGCAGCTGCCCACCGGCTTTGCACCACTCCCCCCCCCCCCGCCCTACGGACTGGGGTGTGGGTGCCTGTGTGCCTGGGCTGGAGGAAAGGCTCCCCTGCCAAGAGCCGCGCACAGCACCGTAGCTCCCCTGTCCCTCTGCTCTGCAGGCCCCGCTCCTGGGATTGCGCCTTCCCTCCTTCAAGTAAGTGTCACCTGCCCGCCTTTCTCAGCTCCCCTTCCTAGAGGCACTGAGCTCATGGAGGAGGCAGGCGGCTCTCTGGAGCCTGCTGGGCTCCTCGTGGGCCCTGAGGATGGTCTGTCCACCCTGCGGATGCTATCCAATAAAGCAGAAGTTTCTGGCCCACCACCAGGGCGGGTCTCTTCATTTCTGAGACTCAGTTTCCCCATCTTTACATAGAGACACACATAGATAGGGTTGTAGATCATTCATTCATTCAACAAACACCCACTGAGGATCGAATGTGTGCCAGGATGAGCTCCGTGCCTGTCTTAGGGTAGGAACCAGCTCAGATGTCCCCCCTCCCTGCAGACCAGAGCCCCAGGCTTCCCTCTGATTTTGCTGTGTGGCTTGGGCTACTCCTTGGCTCTCTGAAACTTCCTGCATTTCCTTCTCTGGACTTCCTCCACCGTGGACCCGATATGATCCCTTCCCCATTGGGCCCCAGAGGGTCCTGTTTCAGGCCTCCCCCCACCGCCTTCATGGCTACCTGCCCCGTGTTCGGGTTCCGTGACTGGCTGGGCTCTAGAGCCCGTGTTCATGGCCGGGAGAGAGGACATGTGCCTCTCAGGCTTGTCTGCTCCCTGGCGGTCCTTGGAGAGGGGACCTGGCTGGATCCAAAGCCCAGGGCCACTGTCCCCGATTCTGAGGTTGGCCTGAGGGGCGAGACAGAGATGGGCTCTGCCTCACAGCCCAGCTTCTCCCAAACCAGTGGGAGAGGTTTCATGAATATTCACAAACTCATATGAATATTCACGGTGATAATGAGGCATCTCCTCTCTATCCCCTTGACCTTGGGCACCTCCCTTGCTTTCTGGGGTGCTCCACACCTTCTTCCCCCGCACTGACCCCTGCCTGCAGGTAGCTTTACCTCGGCTCCCAGGGGCTGCCTCGGGGAGCCCTTGCTCCAAGGAGACCCCCATGTGGAAAGGTTCCTTTGGAGGGTGGGGCTCCCATCTCCACTCTGGCCCCACTATCCAGGCCTCAGTTCCCTTCTGACCTCTAGGGCCCTTCTGGCCCCGAGAGGGTTCAGCCAGGCTCACTGTCCCAGGAGCAAACAAGTCCTCTCTGATTCCCCGTTCCGAGCACTCCATTGTGCTGAGACAAAGCCAGGAGGCTCAGGTTCCCAAGGACCCACCAGGACCTGACTTCGGTGTAACCGGAGAGAACTGGGGTCAGGTGTCCCTGTGGCCCTCCACACCTGCAGCCAGGCTCTGCTCAGCTGGCTGTCCCTTGGGACTGGCAAGATGGGGCTGGGGGGTGCCAAGGGCCCTCACCGGCAAGGCTGCATGGGCAGCAGGGAAATGCTCGGACCCGGGGAACTCGAGGGAGGAGGGTTCAGGCTGAGTCAGGACTGGACCATCTATGGGGCTGGCCCTGCTTGGAGGGAGCTGGGCTCACTGCTCAGGCCGCATGACCTTGAGCAGACCACTCAGCTCTATGCCTCAGTGTCCCTCTCTGTGAATGCCTTCCACCCACTGTGCTCCGGGCCAAGCCACCCTGCCCTGAGAACCGGAGGGTCACTCTGTGGGCACTTGGCCATTCGTCCAGAGAGGACCCAGCTTAGGGAGCAGGGCCCAAAGCTTTCAGACAGGGGCCAGCCTGGCCCTGCTGCTGGCTGTGCCCTGTCGGTCCCCCTGTCTGTGCCCCCAGGTGCTCAAGAACAAGCCCATTTCCTCTGCCCAGGCTGAACGCCATTTCCCTGAGTCTCCTTCTTCGCTTACCTGGCTCTCCCTGGGCTGTCAGCCATGAGCGTTTGGGGTCCCCAACGCTTCCTGGAGGTATGGCCCCGTCTCCCACTGGATGGCTCCTCCTCTGGGGGGTGGATGGTGCTGGGCCTGCCGGACTTGCCTAGAGGAGCTCCGGCAGGAGCAGATAAGTTGCCTGGAATGGTCAGAGAGGATGAGATCCACCCAGCACCTTCTGGAAAGTTCCCAGACACTGGGGCTCCATGGCCTGTGCATCCGGCTGAGCGCTGACTTTGTCCTGGGAGCTTCGCCTAATCATCTGTGAGCGGCAGCTTCTGTGCAGTGCCCGAGTCCTTGCACACAAGCAGATTCAAGGCTCCGGGAGACCCGAACCCTCATCCCTGTGTTTCCGGGTGTACACTCGGACCTCTGTCCTTGGGACTCTGCCCTGACCTCATTGCGCCGTCCTGAAGGAGCCTTGGAGTGTCTTGGTGCTTGTCCAAGGTCACACAGGGAGCAGTGGGAACCAGGCCCCCTTCACTGCAGCCTGTACTTCGTGCCCCTTCCCGGGTGGAGGACAGATGGAGGTCCCTTGCCTGTGGCTCTTGCTCAGGCTGACCCTGTGTGAGCTCCGTGGCTGGGGCCCAGCCTGCTCCGTGCTGTTTGCCTAAATTTGTTCAACCTCGTCTTCCCACGGGACCCACATGGCCACCACCGACATCTGTGGGGACGCAGCCGAGGAATGCCTAATGAGGACTCGGCGTGGCCCCACCATGGAGCACCGGCTGGGACAGATGGTCTATCATTACCCATTTTTATTAATTACTGGCTCCACGTGCCTCGACTGGCTCCCGAGCCCCAGGCTTGCCGGCCGTGCGAGTCCCAGCTATTCTGGAAGTAGAACCAGCCCTGCATTTAGCTCAACGTGCGTTTCCTCCCGGCTTCCTTTGAGACCAGACGTTTCTGGCTCCGAATGGTCCCCGGGGTACGAGGCCGGCCGAGGAGAAGCAGGCATGCAGCTGCCTCTGCCCGGGAGGAGGCTGCAGAGGGCCCGGTGCAAGGACAGCCCGCGGTGTGGGGGGTACAGCCAGGCGCTGCGGGGCCCCTGGGGACCCAGCTCAGGGCTGGGGCTGCCCGGAAGCCCTCCTGATACCTTCCGTCTGCTGGCCTCTGGGAACAAGGGGATCGTCCTCTCCATCTTGCCACGGGGCCCTGCGGACCCCTGAAGCTGTGGCAGGCTTGTGCTCCCGTTGGAGTCCCTCCCGGCACTGGCAGAACCTGGCCTGCTCCGGGCCAGCGCTCCAGTGTCTCATTCGACTTCTGGCAAGTCCCTCTCTGCCCACGGCCTCTGTGAGGGGTCCTCGTGTCCTGCTGGAACCCCCGCGAGAGGGAATAGAAAGGGACAGGGACCGCCCCTCCTTTGGGGCTGGGGAGAACCAGGATCCCCCCAGGCCATGTTGGGACCCACGGTTGGGGGCTCGCTGCCAGCCAGGGCACCGAGTTCCTCCGGCTCTGTGTCCAGCCTGTTAGGCCGGGAGATAATGGGACATGAAGCCCAAGATTTCTAGTCAATAAAAAGGCGCCTTGGAGGCTTTTTATATCCTGCTGGTGTCACGCTGGGTAGGCGTTTTATGTGCTGCCCACCTGATGGTCTGTCATAAAGCTGGGTCCTTGCCCTGCTGGAGTCTGTCACCGCCTGTCTGTCCTGGGCTGCTGCCGGCAGAGCCCAGGGAGCGGGCACACCGCAAGAAATGGGTTCTAGGAGCAATGCTGGTGGTCCCGTGACCAGAGGAGTGGGGCAACGTTGCAGAGATCCAGGGGAGGCGATGAGGTGGGGGGAGGGGCACGTGGGACATGCCCTGGGAGGCCTCCGAGGGAGACCTGCCTGTCTGAGCTAGGCTGACGGCCCGGAGGGGCTGGCCTGAGGAGCCACCCTATGGGGGTGGGAGTGGGTGTTCAGCCCTGTCCGAGACAGAGCCTGGTAGGACATGGGCGGTGCATAAAGCCAGCTGCCTCCAGGGTGGGGCAGTGCTGAGCTCCCTGACACTGGAGGAAATCAAGCAGGCCCGGATGCCCCTTGGCTGAGGAGGTTCAAGTGGGAGAAATAGAAAGGCCAGGGTCACAAGGGGAGGATTTTTACCAAAGTAATTATGGGGTGGGTAGAATGTCCTGGAAGCAAACAGTGGAGGGGATGACCTCTGGGGCGAGGGGAGGGGCCCCTGTCGCTCTCCTGCCTCTCACGTGAATTGGTAGTTTAATGGAGGCCATGGGCTCTGGTCCACGGCAGGCAGTGATCTCCACAGAGCGGTTCCAGGTGGGATCAGAGCCTTGTAGCTGTAGATGACAGGCCCGCCATGGGGGGTGGCTCCCAGGGCCTGTGTGACCCCGAGCAGCCGAGGCAGGTAGCGATGGCTGTGACTGGGGGCCATGGCTCCGGACTCTTGTTCCTACGTGTCTCTGACCTGCGATCAGGCCAGAGGAGGGGCTCAACCAGGGAGCAGGGAGGTGCTGGCCTCCTTCCCGAGGAACCTGCTCCCTTGCTCCCTGCAGTGGAGGGAGGGCTGGCTAGGATTTCCTGCTTGTGCCTGGCTTCCCAGCACCGTGGGGGCCCCAAGTAAGTGGCCTTCCTATGAGGAGTTGGGACGGTCTGCTCGTGGGTGGTGGGCGGTTGGCCCTTCTCTGGGAAAGCCCCTGCTCTCTGGATTCCCCCGCTCATCCCTGTCCCAGACTCCCAGCCCATCCTTCCCCAGACTGGGGCTTCAGAGTGGGAGCTGATGAGCCCCTCCCTGCAAGGTACTCTCTGACCCCACAACCACAGCCCAGGTGACAGGCCATGCCTGGCACCCTGCCCAGCCCAGGACACCTATGCTTATCCTGAGGACAAAGAGGTAGGACGAGCCAGACCAGACGTGGGCACACTAGCTAGACAGAGGCACCACCAGCAGCAAAGTGTGGCAGTGCACAGGGGATTGCCTCTATGAGGGGGATGATCAGTGGGGGCCGAGGCCCTCCAAGGATCCAGGCTGCTTCTGAGGGTAGGGAGGGATTGGGGGAAGGCTCGCTCCAGCCGCGGCATGAGCTAGAGAATCTCCCCTGGGTCTAGGCCGGCTGATATCCTGGGCACACTGGCTGCCCCCACCTCCACTCTTCCCCACTGGGTCTCTAGAACCTGCTTCAGGCACAGTTGGATCTATGTGTCTCATGTCTCCAGGCTGCACAGGGCCAGCCCACAGACCCACAGGCCCCTCCTCGCAACTCCCGTTGTTTCGGGTAGTGACCAACCTCTTGAGGAGGGGTCACAGGGCAGGGGTGGGAGAGGTATTCTCGGGGGTGTGGATTGGGGCAGAGACTCATGCTCCATGGCTAAAGTACCAGATGCTTCCTGAACATCAGGCACGGGATGTCTGAGTTCTTGGGGGCAGGAGTCCCTGGGCAACTGTGCTTACTTGGCCCTGGGGACTGTGGGAGGCCCTGCTCAAGAGAGTGTGGAAGGAAGGCCGTAGGAGGTGCCCCAAAGTCAAGAGCAGGCCTTTCCCCTGTAACTTGATTCTCAGAGCCTTTTCTCCAGTCATTTTGCCACCTCCTCCAGGAAGCCAACCCGGTTGCCTGGGACAGAATTAATATCCTCTCGGCATTTGCAGCACCTGCTTGTGAGAATATTAGGGAATATTAGTGCCCAGGCTGTGTGACCTTGGGCAAAGGGCTGGAGGTCTCTGAACTTCCTTTATAAAATGGGACTAACGCATGGACTTTCTGGGTGACTGAAGTAACCCAGATGGGGATTGTTGTGGTTGAATTGTGTTCCCTCCCAAAAGACATGCTGGAGCCCTAACCCTCAGCCTCTCCAAGTGTGGCCTTATTTGGAAATAGGGTCTTTGCAGACGATCAGGTGAAGATGGGGTGATTACGGCAGGTCCTCATCCAATAGGACTGGTGTCCTTAAAGAAAGTGGGGGACAGAATTTGGTCATGGAAACAGGCATGCTCAGAGGAGGAGATGCCATGGGACTGCAGTGAGGTAGGCACAGGCCATGGCACGCCGAGAACTGCGTGGGAGTCCAGACCCCTGGGGAGCTTCCGTGAGAGCTTAGGGAAAGGACCCCATGTGCTGTGGGCTCCCATGTGGCCCCTGGTTGCTGCCGCCAGCAGGGAGCCTCCAGAATGCACTGGGGACCCTTGTGGGGCTGTTCACTCCCCCCTCCACATCCTTAATCCACCTCCCCCAGAAGAGAAAACCTGGTGGTTGAAACTATTTTTAAGAAACAAAGTACATCTCGTGCAAATGCCTGTTCTGTTACCTTCTGATGAAGGCCTGTCTTAGTAGGATGAGTGGCAGAGGGGCAAGGGGGCGGGGCTGGGAGCTTGGGTCCCGGCCCTTCAACACACAAGGGGTGTGAGGCCCTTCAGGACAGAGAGGAGGCAGCCTTCCCAGCCCACCCGGCCCACCACACCTCTGCAGCTCCTGGGGTGTGAGGCCCCGTGCCTCTGACCATCTGTCTGTCCTTCCTGCTGCCATCTAGCCTATGAGTGTTGGCTGGTCATTGGCCCTGTGCTGGGTCCCGTTGCTCCGAGAGAGCCACACATTTGAGAATTCAGGGTGTCTGCGGGGCGGGGCGCCCGTGTCCTTCCCCATGGCTGCAGCACCCCATGTGACACACATTCTTGATAGCAAAGCCAGACAATTTGGAGAAATAGCGCGGCAGGGGTAGAAAGAGAACCACAAGCACACATCATTCTGCCAAGACTGCCCCCATGTGCCTAGATCCTTTTTCTTCTTACAAACTCGGAATTAGACTTGCTATGCCACAGGAGCCAAAGCCATACTGAAAAAGAACAAAGTCAGGGCATTTGACTCCCACTGTCAGAATTTCCTATGGTAATCAGGACAGAGTGGTACTGGCTGGAGAGAGTGGCAGGAGAAACGTATACATCAGTGGGGTAGAACTGAGGGTTCCAGGGGAAGAATCATTTATTTACAGTCACTTTTTTTTCCAACAAGGACACCAAGACAGTCCAGTGGGGGCAAGAAAGGTCTTTTTGACAGACGATGCTGGAACCACTGGACGTCCACAGGAAAAGAATGAAGCTGGACCCCTACCTCACACCATATGAAAAAAATGAACTCAATGGATCAAAGACCTAAACAAAAGAGCTAAAACTATAAAACTCTTAGAAGAAAATATAGGAGTAAATCCCGGTCTTCGGATAAGTCTTTTTGGATGTGACACTGAAAGCAGAAGCAAGAAAAGGAAAAATCGGTCTTCATCGGAATTAAACACTTTTGTCTGCAGACAATCCCAGCAAGAAAGTGAAAAGGCAACTCATACGAAGGGAGACAATATTTGCAAATTATACGTCTAATGATGGATTTGAGCCTAGAGTATATAGAGAACGCATATAACTCAACAATAAAAAGATGAATAACCCAGTTTCTAAAATGGGCAAAGGACCTGAGTAGGCATTTCTCCAAAGAAGCACATGGAAAGTGCTCAACATTATTAGCCATTGAGGAAACGCGAGTCAAAACCAGGGAGAGGCACCAGGATGGCTAGAATCGAAAAGACAGATAATAGCAAGTGTTGGTGGGGATGCACCATGTTGCTTGGGCTCTGGAAGACAGTCTGAGAGTTCTCCAATAGGCTAGACAGAGATACCACCTGACCGCGCAAATATACCCATAGGTGTGTTCCCAAGAGACAGGACAACCCAAGCTCGTGCAAAACCCTGCTTTTGAACATTCACAGCAGTGTTGCTGGTCATGACACAAAGGCGGGGACAACCCGAACGCTCATTTGCTGATAAATGGACGGTGTGGTCTCTCTATGCAAAGGGATCTTATGGCACCATTTCAAGGAGTGAAATTGTGAAATGCATGACATTTAGGACTCAAGAAAACTATAATGTTAAGTGAGATCAGCCAGTCACAGAGGGTCGCACATCGTATGATTCCACCGATGTGAAATTTCCAGAGTATTGAAATCTACAGAGACAGACAAGAAATCAGTGGTTGCCTAGCGTTGGGGGCAGGTGGTTGAAGTAGGGAGTAACTGCTAATGGGCATGGGGCGGGGGTTCCTTTTGGGCTGAAATGTTCTGAAGCTGGATGGTAGTGATGGTTTTACAACTCTGGTAGACTCAAACCCACAGAATTGTACACTTAAATGGGTGAACTGTATGATGCGTAAGTTACACCCCAATAACGGTGTGGGACAGAGGAGTCTGACCTGGTGCTTGGGGACCCCTTAGGCAAGTCTTGGCCGCCTCTTGATGTTCAGTCTTCTCTGTAAAATGGGGCAGGATGATCTGCCTGCCTTGTTACTGTGGGGACCAGATCAGGTGACAGATAGGAACCCATTTCTCAGTTTAATGTTTCATTTGAAGATTTCATTTTGTATTTACATTTATTGCGAACGGAAATGTACGCGCATTATACAAGATTCAAATGGGGACATGGTGGAAAGTCAGCTTCGTTTTCTGGGGTGATGGAAATGTTCAATATCTCGATAGGGGTGGTGGTTACCCAGATGTGAACATTTGCCAAGACTCATAGAACTGAGCCCATAAGAACTGTGAATTTCACTGTCAATAAATAACACATTAAAACATATTTTTAAGTAAACCTCTTCCCTCTCTCTGCTCTGTGTCTCCCAGCACCCCACCCCCACTTTCCAATTTCCCACAGGATGCACAGTTGTTTCTTTGCACACACAAGAAGAGAAAAATTTTTTATATCCCTTTGGTACACAATGTAAAAAAAAAAAAAAGCACTACATACACAGATCTACCCTTGTTTTTTCCCCCTAAAAACATACCCGGAGATAAACTCAAACACTGGGTTGGGAGGGGGAGGGGAGAGAGGCTCACAGTGCTGGTGAGGTACCCGTATGGCTGTGCTGGGATACGGCTAAGTGCCTCTGTGGTCAGCGGATGTTTTGGATCTTTCCAATCTGCTGTTATTATGAAGAGTGTTTCAGTGAGTGACCTTGCGGATAGGATTCTGTCATTTTTCACAATTGTGAGCAGTATCTGGAGGATAGATTCCTAGAAGGAAATGCTGGGCCAGAGGGTATGTGCATTTGGAATTTTGACGTCGTTTCGGAGGTTCCAAGAGTGTCTGCTTCCCTGCACTATGGCAACGGGGTGAGTTATTAAACTTTTTAGTCTGCCCATGTGACAAGCAGAAAATCTCTCAGAGTAATTTTAATTTGCATTTCTGCTGGCAAGTGTGAGACTGGGCCCTTTTTGGTACATTTCAGCATGCTCTTCATTTCTTTTTCTGTTCATAACCTCTGACCAGTTTTTCCCCCTTGGGTATTTTTCTTATTGATTTGTAAAAGCTCTTTATATATGGGGACATGGGCTCTTTGCTTGGGACACAAGTGGCCGTATTGTTTCTTTTGTAGGTTCTACGGATGTTTGTTGTGACTGTAAAACTCTGAGCACAGGGAAAAAATTGTCACTATTTTTCTCTGAGTACCATTTTTTTAGGATAGGTGTGGCAGGGGTTCTGGTCCATATGAGTCCCAGACCCTTGTGTTCCTGCCCCATGTCCAAGCACACCCTTGGGTGACTGATCGACCACCTGGACCAGTTACTTGCAGCCAGGCCATCTTTAGAGGAGAGAAGAGTTGACTATAGGGGGGCAGAGACCTTGGCAAGTCCTCTTTTATTCTGAAAGCATGCTTGATCACCCCCTCTGTGCTGGTGCAGTCTGTGGTACAGCAAGCCCTAGGTGAGTCAGACTCTCCGGCTCCCCGAACTAACTCACAGTCTGGTGAGAAGTCCTGGGTGGCCGGTCCTTGGCTAGGGAGTGCCAGGGCAACTGGGGGCACCGGCACAGATGGAAGGTGGCAGCCCCAGAGCTCCAGGGCCTCCCTTGCTCAGCTCGCCTCTCCCTAAATGGCATGGGCAGGGTGGGTTGGTTTGAATACAAGCAAGAATCTTGCCGTGCTAGTTCCTTCTGAGGGTTGGTCTCCCTGGCAAATGGGACCTGATAAAGGGGCTCACTTGTAGGGTGGCTGTGGGGTGGAACTGAGTTGAAGGGAGCAGCACGCATGTGCCTGACACATGGATGGGCCTGAAACTTACAATTCCTCATGGGCCTGCTAGCCCGTGTGAGGGCGAAGTGTTTGGGGGTACACAGAGCTGGGTACCCCTACGAGTGGCAACAGCAGCGGCGGGTGGAAGCCGGGCTGTGAGGTGGGAGGGGGCGCTGGGGTGTTTCCCACCTGGGCGGTCCTCCTAGCTCCAGGGGGAGGGGGGGGGGGGGGGGGCCTGGCAGGGTGAGATTCGGGCTGTGTTGAGACATGCAGTGTGTGGGTATGCAGTGTGTGTCTACAACAGAGGCTGTGTGGGGGGGCATTCAGGAGGAGTGTCTGAGAGAGAAGACTGAGATCTTGCCTCACAACAGACACACAGAGGGTGGGGAGGGCTGGGGGGGGGTGCTCCAGCTTTATTTAGCCCAGAGAAGGACTCTCTCCAATCTACCCCCTGGGACCCCTCTTCCCAGCTTGAGGGCTGTCTTGCCTTTTGGGGGGCAGCAACCCAAGTCTGCCCTCCCCGAGAAAACAAGGGCATATTTCAAGACCTCAAGGAGCTGGAGAGGGAGTCAGGGGGTGAACGCAGGAAAGGGCCGAATGCCTGGCGGGAGGACAGTTCCTGGGGAACCAGGTCAGGACTTTCAAGGCCCTGGCTCACTGGGCACAAAGGACTAGGGGAAAGGGGCTGCATGCCGGCCAGGGCTACAAAGGAGCAGTGCACCTCCATTAGGGACCTAGGTAAAAGAGACCCCGAGGCCAGCCTCTGTCTCCACGCCTGTTCCCAGGAGGTCTGAGCGCCCCTGCGCCTAGACTCAAGGACAGCACAGCTCCAGACAGTGGCTTCGTCCTTGACCATCAGCCTCTGGTCCAAGAGTCCAAGCGAAAGGTGGTGGCTTCTCCCCCACGCTCCCAACTATCCCCTTTTAGGGTATCACCTGCAGGGACTTGACGAGGTCAGGGGTGGGATAGGAGGAGCACGGAGGGTGGGCGGCCGGCGCAGCAGGCTAGATGTAGTTTATGGGCTGCGGAGAGGCCGCTGGACCGAACCCGGACCAGAGCCCCGCGCCGATCCTCGGCAGGACAGCCTTGGGCCCAGCTGCTCGAAGCCTCACGCGTAGCTCCCACCCCGCCCCCGGCCTCCTCTTGGGGTGGGGGGAAGGGCACCCCAGGGAAAACCCCCTCGCCCTCCAACAGACCCCTCCCCTTTGCCGCGCGCGCTCTCCCAGGCACGCAGTCTGGCCCAGGCGCCTCCCTCCCTTCGCCACCCCGGGCAGGAACGCGCAGCAGGTGCGCAGCGCCGGGGGCGGGGTCCGGGGGTCGTGCTGCGCGCCCGCTGGGGTACCCACTCCGCAGCTCCAACGCCGCGGCTCGGGAAGCGGCGCGCAGGCCGTGCCGGGCGGGGGCGCTCTTGAGCCTGGTTTGGAATTTTTACCCACCGCGCAAGCGGCAAGCTAGGGCAGGGGTGGTGGGCAGTGGGCGGTGTGGTCGCTGGGTGTGGGCTCGGGGCTTCTAGGGGGCTGTGGGTTTAGAACCCAGTTTAGAGGCCAGCCGAGTGATTTCGGATCCCCGGGTATTCCGGAGGCGAATGAAAGGGAAGGGGGGATCGGTGGGAGGGAAGTCTGCCAAACGGAACCTTCCGGGAATCGGAAGGGGCCTGGGTGATCCTGCGCCCCCACCTTCTCCTCAGCTGAAGGTGGGGGTGAGCAATGGGAGGGCTGGGGGGGAGATCAACTATTTGGGGGAGGGCACGTCCCTGAGAGCCCGACCACCCTTTCGCCCCCGCCCCCCACGTGCCTAGCCCTCCTCGTCCCCGGATACGCGCGCCCCTGCGGGCTGTGCATTTGCACTCGCGGACGCGCGCGCCCACACAGGGTCTGACTTCAGGTCAACTTTCACGCGGCTCCCGGGTGTGTGTGCACACGGCCGGGTCCGCACGCGCGTGCACACCCTCCGTCCCCGGTGCCCTCCTCCCGTCGCCTCCCAAAGTCTCGACTCCGAGACCTTGGGGGCTTCAGCTCCAAACGGTGGCCTGGGGCGGGGGACGGGGGCGCGCGGGGCGGGCCAGGAGCAGGGGGCGAGGCAGCCTCTGGGCTCCGCACGCCGCCCCCACAGCGCGATCCAACTTCCCCTCCCGAGGCCCCCTCGGGACACCCCCAGTCCGCCGACGTGCGGGAGCCACACAGCCGCCCGCCCTCCGGCCGCCCCCGCCCGCGTCCCCCGCCCCTCCTCCAGCCCTCCCCGCTTCGGCTCCTACAGGAAACCTTCGATCACGCTCAGAAAGAATGTGCTACAATCTCGGCGCTGCCGCGGCCGATACCGCGCCCGCGCCCGCGCCGGAGCCGAAGCCGAAGCCGGAGCCGAAGCCGGAGCCGCCGCCGCCCCGCCTGCCCGGCCGGCCCCGGGCTCGCAGCGCGCGGTCCCCGCCGCCGCCGCCGCCCCGCGCTCGCCCCGCGCTTGACGCAGTGAGCGCCGCAGCCCGGCTCCCGCCGGCTCCGCTCCGCTCCCGGTCGCAGGCCGAGCCCAGCCCGGCGGGCTCCGGGAGGGGCGGGCAGGGCGCGAGGGGGAGGAGATCTGTCTGGAGCCAGCGAGCCCGGCGGAGGAAGAGGAGGAGGAAGGAGGGGAAGCCGCCGCCGCCGCCGCCGCCGCGCTCCGGGGATCTGGGCGCGCGCGCTCCGCTCGCCGGCGACGGTGGCGCCAGCCCCCGGCCCGCACCCGGGCCCAGGTATGAGGGGGACGGTGGGGGAAGGGGTTACGCGGGGCTGCAGGGGCGGGGGTCCCCTCTGCCGCAGCAGCGGGGCTGGTGGGTCCCCGCCCCTGGGGGAGGCGGGGAAGATGCTCTCCCGGACGTCAGTGGGGGCGGGCGCGGGGTCCCCGGCGGCTCTTGCGGCCCGGGCCGCTCCAGCCCCCGCGCCCTGTCCTGGGCGTCCGCGCCGGGGCCGAGTTCCCCCGCTCGTGTGGCTTCGGTTGCGGCGCTTTGGGTCCGCGATTTCGGGGCACCCCCCAACACACACACCCTGGGTTCCGAGGCGGGCGCACCCGAAGTTAGCGGTCGCCGAGCGCCGGCCGGTCAAACTTCCCTCCCCGACGCCGCGGCCCGAAGGCCCGGGACGCCGGACCCCTCGAGCCAGGAGGCGCCTCGGTGACCCCAAAACTTTCCTGACCGCTGTGAGAGCGAAGGACGGGCTGGGCAGGGAGGGGGACAGGGTGGTCTTGCCTGTGAGTGCGTACTGGTAGCCGCGGTGCCCCAAGTTGGCCCCGGGACTGCTCCCCCAACCTAGAACCCCATCTCGTAGCGGAGGGCGGAGAGGGAGCGGACTAAAGGCGCCTAGCATTCGCGCAGCCAGGATGGGGGAAGCAGCGCTCCTCCCCGCGCTTCTGGAGCCCTGGAAGGGGTGTTGCAGGACACCCGCCCCCCCCCCCCCGCCCCGTTCGCCCGGCTCTGCCCGCAGCTGCCGAGCCCGCGGAAAGGACCGGGTTCGCAGCTATTAATAGGAGCCGGTGACCCAAACCTTTCCAGGCCCTGAAAGCTGCGAAGCTGGGCTTGGCTGCGGGGTGGGGCGGGACCCCAGGCCCGGAACTGGCTCCCTTCCCGGCTCTCATCGTCTCTGTCCTGTCGCTCTTCCCTCCACGCCCCCCCCCATCCCTGCTCTACTCCCGGCCTTTCCATCCCGGTCTTGGGGTGTCCCCCCCAACTTTTTCTCTTCCCAAACTGCACGGTGTGGCCTGTGGCCGCCCAGTCAGTCGGGGGCCCGAGCCAGATTGGCGCGATCTGAGCACAGTCCCCAACAGAGTCCTCCGCCGGATGGGTGTGGGGTTCCTGGGGCCAGATTGCCAGGGATGAGCGGGGATTTCCTCCCATCAGCGCCTCTTCTCCCAGCCTACACAGTGAGCCGCGACACCTTCGAACGCCCCGCCACCCTGCAGGCCGGTTGCTGCCCCATTTGAGGGGCAGTGGGGAGTGGGGTGGTCGCCCCAGGCAGCCTTGGGGCAATGTGGAGGGCATAGGGACTCGCGAAGCTCGGGAGAGGGTTTGGGGGTGTAGCTACAACTGCCTGTGCAGGGGCGGAGGCAGTGTCCTGGGGGCTTCTCTTTCAGCGTCTCTTCCGCACCCCCGAAGGCCCAGGAGGTTTCCGTCTCCTGCCGCCATCCCATCCCAACACTTAGATCCGAGCTTGAGTGGATTTGAGGATTTGGGGGGGGGGGGGGTATGGAATACTTCTTCCCGTCTGCGTATCTGCAGAGCTCAGCTCCCAAGCGGCTTGGGGGTCTTTGTCCCCCGGGCCCGGCCCCGCCCCCTCCATTAACTGGGGGACCCCCAAACGCCTTCTAGCGCTCCCGTGCGGCTCTCGGCAATCTCAGCTTTGGTGGGCGAGGTGTCGCATCCTTTCTCCTTCTCTGGGTCTGGGGGTGGGGTAGGGGGCGTGGATCGCAGTCCTGGGTCCCTGACAGATGTCCTCGCCGCGGCGCCTGCGTCTCTGTAACAGATTTAATGACTTACACGCAGACCGCCAATCGGCGCGGACACGGGGGAGGGGCGACCCAGATGAGACTCAGGGGACGAGGTCACAGCCAGAGGTGCAACCTCTGCTCAGGGTGGGGGACGCAGTGGTAAGGACCCTGACCCTAACCATTGGGCCCCACCTCCTACCTCTGTGCCCCCCATTCTGGGCTTTGCTCTCTGCACCTGCCCACCGATCCTCAATCCTCCCATCCTGCGGTTGAGGGACCTTCCAGCGAGGACTTCAGTCCCGTCCCCCTCTTTGCCCCCCATTGACCTCTGAGTCCCTCCGTGGAGCCCTGACACTGGGCACACATATACTTGCTTCGGGGATGGCCAGTGTGGGTCAAGGGCGGGCTGAGGCCTCTGGCCTCTGCTTGCAAGGCTGCAGAAATGGGCTCATAGCCCTTGCTACAGCGGAGTAGTGAGAAGGTCCTGATGTCAAGTCTGGGCAGGAGCCTAGTACAGTCCCTGGCACGCTGGAGACGTGCATCAAAAAGCCTGCCTATCCTTCTGGAACCAGCGCCGCTTGGCCAGTGTGGGTCTGGGGGAATCAGTCAGAAAGGGAGCGGTGGGTCACCACTGGCAGGGGTTTGCCTCGGAAAGGCTGCATGGGGATCTCTGGTCATTGCTGTGCGTTTTCTGTGTAGAGTGAGGCCAGAGGCTAGAAGGTTGCTTTCTGAGACCTACTAAGAGGGAGGGACCAGGGTTGTCTCTGGGGGAGGATGAGTTTTGCCCCCATTCCAAGTGGCAGCTGGATAGACCTTGTGAACAGCAGGGAGGAGAGGGGAGACTTGTCACCACGCTCTCTGTCCCCTGTGCTCAGGACTGGTATATCTGAGGCTTCCAGTACCTATTTGGTGATAAATGGGGGGCCTTGGCCTCCACCTGCTGGGACAGGAGTGTGGGTAGGGGGCAGCCCAAGGAGAAAGGCTACACACAGCTCAGATGTCCTAAATGGCCTCTTCGCCTTCTTCCCCATGCTTCAGCCCTGACCCTGGAGCCATATTTGAGTGGGGTACACTGACCCCCCCCATGAGGGGCACCAGCTAACACCCCCTTTATGCATCTACCCTCAACAGAGCTCCAGCAGACAGGCAGGAGGGGGCTACAAAGCACAAATTCTGGCCTGGCAGGGGGTGGCCAGCTCAGAACCTGCTCCCCCCTTTCCTGGTCAGCCTTCTGTGCCTGGGCAGGGCTGGGGGGGTGACTCGCCAGTCCATATAGGACTTGCTTGTGCTGTGGACGTTCATTCATATTCCCTTTTCTGTCCCCACACACTATAGGATTTATCTTGATTTGCTGCCTTTGAATTGAGTCAACTCTTTTGTATGCTCGGTGAATTGCCCAGCTGCTGGCGGGGAGCGTGCCGGGGGTACTGAGGCCGGGAATCATAGGCGGGCGGGGACAGGAAGCGGGGAGGGGGCGCTGCCCTGGCGGGGACTCTAGTGAGCTAGCAGGCCTTGAGCTGGGAACCTGGCTGGCCGAGGGGCATGCTCAGGCCTGCCCGGCTGGAGCCAGGAGTCCGGAGGGGTCGGGAGGCTCTGTCCTGGGGGCCGAGGCTGCCCCTCGGCCTCTGCTTTGGATGGGCTGTGTGGCATGGGGCAAACGTCGGGGTCCCTCTTGACTCCGTTTCCTCGCCTGTAATATGCGGGAAGAGGGGCTTCCACACGCAGGTTGTGAGGGTCAAACTGAACGGGAAGAGTGTGGGAGAACCCCCGGAGTCATCCCAGAGGTGGGGGTGAGTGAGAGAAGGAAGGGGAGCTAGGGCTGGGGAGGGGGGCGGCCCTACCTGTCCCCCCTCCTACCGCGTTCTCTGCGCCCAGGTCTTCGTCTTTTCCTACGAGGGCCGGACCCACGGGCCCACGCGGGGCCTGCGAACGCCCTGGCTTGGCTTCATGTGGTGGGGGTCGTGGGTGGCTCAGGTCAGCACCAGCAGTCGCGCGCTCCCCTACCCGCGCGCCGCCCTCCGCCCCCACCTGGATGGGGGAGGAAGGGCAGGAGGGATCGCGAGGAAACCAGCCCTCCTTCGCTTTCTAGTACCCCCTTCCCCGGCCTGCCCCACCCCCCTGCACCCTGCCCCTCCGCCCGGCGGCCGGGAGGGAGGGGAACCGGGCGGGCGCAGGCTCGGAGCCGGACTCGCGCGGGGAGCTAGCGGGCGGGCGGGCGCGGGAGGGGCGGGGGGAGGCGCGGGGCGGGGCGGGGCCGCGCGCGGATCGATGGGCGAAGCTGGGGAGGAATCTCAATCCCTGGAGCGAAGTTAGAGCCTGGAGGACGGCGGCGGCGGCGGCAGGCGCAGCCGCGGAGCGCGGCCCGGCGGCAGGTAAGCGCGGCGCCGGGAGCCCGAGGCGAGCGCGGCGGGCGCCCAGCCCGGGACGCGGGACCCAGCCGGAGCCCGCGCGCTCCCCCTCGCCCCGGGCCCCGTGCGCCCTCGCAGCGTGGCGGGCAAAGTTGGAGGAACTTGGGGCGGGCGCGCGGCTCAGCCGGCGAAGCGGGGTCCGGGTTGGGGTCTTGCTCCCCCCACCCCCGCCCCTGTCGCTGCTTCCCGTCGCACCACTGCTTGCTCGCGTGGTCTTGCTCCTTCTTCGGTCTTCTCTTGGCTGCACCCTTCGCCGTCCGCGGCAGGTCGTGTGCCCCAGAGCTGCTGCTGCTCCCAGCGGCCCACCCTCTGCGGCCTTGGGTCCGCGACCCCGGTGGGTGTCCGCGGCACCATCCCCGCCCGGTCTGCCTTCCAGGCGTCTTGCTTCTCGCCACCCGGCGGCGGGACGGTCCGGGAGCACTCGGGGGAGGGGCCGCGTTCCGTGGTACCCCCCGGGGGAGTTGAAGCCCCGGTGTGGGGGTCGGGGCCTTTGCCTCTGAACTTGGTGAATCTTCTCCACCCCTCCCCCGACCTTGTACCCGTTCTTATTGTCATGGCTTTTGGGGGAGTGCAGCTGAGCCTTCTTGTCCCAGTCTGCTTCTAAAGACAGGCATCTGCTTTTCATCCTTTAAAATCATCGAATCACCTGCTTGAGGGCCTCTGGCATCAAAATCAGACTTCCAAGCATCACCTGCGTGACTTTGGAGGCACATGACTTTGGAGCCTCAGTTATCACATCTGGAAAATGGGGGTAGGATGATAATGTGTAATTTATGGAGGAAACACCACGATGGAGGCTTAACACTGGGAGGGCCCCCGGAGTCCTTTCCTCCAGGCTTGGGAGACCAACCCAGGTTTGCACTGCCCAGCAAAGCCTCAGGTGTGAACTGCTTCTCTTTGGGCCGGTGCATCATGGAGTCCTTGCTTGGATGCAGCTGTAGCTGCCTTTTCCCTGCTATATTGGGCTGAGGGCTGTGCAGAGAGCATTCCCTGGGTCTCAGATCCTACAAGCCTTGGGGACAGAAGCCTTAGAAGTGTGCGGAGTGCACGGAGTTAGGAGAGCAAACCTCTCCACTCTGTCTTTCACAGGGGCCATCTCCAAAGAGACCCCCAGCCTCTGCCCAGCCCCAAAAGGGAAGGAGAAATTGGGGCTCTATTGTTTTAAACCACAGAGACTCTGATCTTTCCCACCTAGGCAGTCCCCTGGCCTCCCCTGCCCTGGGTCCTTGCAGCTTTCAGCTTTTAACTGAACAGCCTTGCGGGGTGGGGGTGGGGGGCGCAGAATCATTACCCCATGCCAGGTTTGTGCTCCACTTTGTCTGAAGAGGAGAAAACCCCAGAACTAGAGAGACAAACTTCAGACAGTGGGGCTTGTTAGAAGGGAATGCCTGTCTTTACTCTGGGTTTAGGGTGTTGGAAACAGGCCAGGACCCAAGCCAGCACTTTGGTCCCTCGTATTCCTGGGCACATGCCCCCGGATTGGGGGTGGGGGGCTCTGAACACCTTCCAGTGGACAGACGATGTCGGAATCAGAAAGGTTGGGAGCCATGAGTTCCTGGCATTGGCTGGACCCTCTCCTGGGGACAACTGTGCAGCCCTCCTGATGGTGATAGGCTGGTCGCCTATGTGGGATTGCCGAAAGCAAGCAATTCTCGACTCTCAGAAAAGCCGGGATAGGCACCTTATCTGAAGGCCTGGCAAACGGGGTTGCGGGGGTGGTGGTGTATGCCTTCACCTGTGGCCAGAGGAAGGGAGGAAGAACAATGTCCCTTTCCTCATCAGCCCCATGGAACTCTCTGGAAAGCTCAGAAATTCTTCCAAATGCCTTTGGAAGCAGGTGCCTCACACCTGGCCTGGGGAGAGGCTTCTGCTCCCCGCCCCCCCAAGGAACAGGTGGTCGTAGTCCCTAGAAGAGCCTAGGGCCAGAGCCTGGACCTTCTCTTAGACTCCGGGATTTGACTCTTTGGACCCTAAATGTCTCCTCGTCAGCATCACCTGTTTCAGGGAAGAAGCATTAGGCCAAAACTGTGGCCGTGACTCAGGTCAACGGAGTGAAATGGAACTGTCAGCCTGGGTCCCACATCTGTGTGTCTCTAGCACGCACACGTGTGCACACATGCACACACACCCCATTGTAGGTTTCAGAGGGGTTTTCTAAACACCCAGGAGCCGGGGCCCCTGCCCCACCTCCTGTTTCTTCCCCCTTAGGGGCCCAGGGCCAGTCAGCAAAGGACCCTGTTCCCAAGGATGTCGAAGCAGCAGGGAAATTGAGCAAAGCTGCTTGGATTTGGGGTGTTCGTGTATCTCCGTAGGAAACAGGCAGACCGACCCTGTGGATGCCCACCGAGTGGGTGGCGGAGAAAACATACAGAGGGAGGACACAGGATAACAAATGCCCATGAGTGACAGGCAGGAGATAGATCTCTGGGGCCGGGTGACAGGGCCATAAATTTCCGGGCGTGAACCTGGAGCGGCTGTGGTATTGCCGCGGACGCTGGATCCGTTTATCATCTCCGCGGTCCCTGCCGTGACCCCCAACAGCGCCCTTCCCTTTTTGTTTGTCGTGGATTCTGATTTCTTCCAACACAGGCTCGGGTGTCCGCTGGCCTTGGGTGTGTGGCCGACGGTGCCGCCCACGAGGCTGGGGGGACTGGAGCTCTGACGTGGAAGGGACCTTGCCGCCATCCATCCCAGCACCTGCTGTACATGTGGGGAGACGGAGGGCGGGCTGTTGTCTGAGGTTGCAGAGTGAGTGGGGGCAGAGAGGGTGGTAAAGGGGTCCAGTCTCTGTGTAGTGGTTCTGGGCTTACTGGGCGGGCATGGATAGCCTTCACGGCTAGGGACAGCTCCTGTTCCCTGTGCACCCCTGACCTCCCAAACCCCCTGTGCCAGCCGCTGGCCCTGGAGGGGAGCAGGAATGGGGTGGAGCTGTGGCCGCTCGGTTCCTTTCTCTGGGCCTGCCTGTCCCTCGCCCTCCACCCCACCTGCCCAAGTCCGGCAGGCTGAGACCTGGCTTCGTCAAGCTCTCCTGGGGAAGAGGAGAGGTTATAGGGACTATCCTGGGACCTGGTGACCGTATGGGGGCAGCCCTTCGAGCTGGAAAAGTCCCTGAAGGTTTGCTCAGCAAATATATTGAGGACCTACTGTGCTCTCTGCCTGGAGCCTTGGGACGAGACTGCGACAGAGCTCTGCTGTTGGTGGGGCTTGTGTCCAGGGTGGGGACCCATATCGTAGACACAACCATACAAACGTACACACGCAGGCCTATCTTCCAGAAGGGTCTAGCATCAGCTAGAGGTCACACAGCTACAGGGGGGTGGAGCAGGGCTGGAATCCTCCTGCGAGGGAAGCAGGACCAGGTAGGTGCTTGCCTCCTCCAGGCTGGCCTCAGGCTTAGAGACTAAGCAAGAACAGAGAACCCAGGGCAGCAGGGGCTAGGGTTGACCACTTTCTTAGGGTCAACAATGGGCAAAATTTGGCTCCCTGCTCTGGGGGAGCAGTGGGGAGACTGAGTCACAGAGGCTGGCCCAGCGTCTGAGTACTGGGGCCAAGGCCACACTGAGGCCTTTCAGTGGCAGCCTCCACCCCTCCCTGCCCAGACCCTGGGGCTGTTCCATGGCACTGTCTGTGACTCAGCCTCCCTTCCTGCCTGACAATGAGCCTTAGTTCCTCAGAATTAATGGCCAGCCTTGCCTTCAGGGTTTCCCTCCTCTGTGAGCTGGCCTCCAGCTCCTCCTTGGGGGACTGCCCTGCCCTAGGTCTGGGGGCTCCCAGAAGAGGGGTTGGGCCAGCCCCCTAAATGGCGGGCAGGATTTGGATGACCTAGAAGAAAGGAGCAGACATCTGGGCTCAGAGGCCTTTGGGGGAGCAGTGAGCGGAGCTGGGGGAGGGGGCGGACCCCACACCAAGGCCTGAGGATGCCGTTCAGGGCACCTCCCTCCGCCAGGATGGGCTCCCACGGCCATGGGGCTTGGCGCCCCCCCATCAGCAGCCCTCAGTGTGGGTCTGTGGCACTCCACGGTGCCTCTGATTTGGCCCTTCCGTATAACAGATGGGGAGACTGAGGCCCAGATAGCACAGCAGGCCGGTGTCAGAGCAGATGGGGGTGTCCGGGCTCAGCCCTGCATCTTGCCTTCGCTCTCCCTTGCAGTGAGTACGGGGTCTTTGCACGGCTTCCCTGCCTCCCAGATGGGGCTGCGGAGGCCCTGCCTGCTGCTCTGTGGGGTGAGGGTCAGGGTGTGCACATGCATACTGGCCTGTGGGCCGCAGCCCCCCTTTAGGTCAGCTCTCTACTGTCTGCCCCTCCAGTGGCTACTTCTGCAGGTCGGCGTTTAAGAAGCCCGGGGCCCTGAGAGCCGTCTGTGTCTGCAGATGGGCACCGTGAGGCAGGAGCCCTGGGCCGTTCCTGGAGACGTGCGGGGGGAGGGCAGCCTGGAGGCTCCCCTGTGTTCACCGACAGAATCTGATTTTGTTTCCAGCAGGATCCAGCCAAGGCACCTCCCTGTCATTAGATCCCTTTAGTTTAAAAACCACGGAGACACAAGGGCAGGGCATCATGCACTGCCCCCCGCTCAGGCATGAGGACCGTGCAACTGGCTGGGGGGGGGGGATGCTAGGGGGAGAACAGCAATTAGGCAGCGGGCTCTTGGGGGCCCTGACAGCACACTGTCTGAGCCATGGGGAGAGGCTGCAGACAGGCAGATGTCGGCTCCTGGCCCCTCCCTAAAGGCCACATCTACCAACCCGTTCCCCCACGCCCATCCCGGAAGCCCAAAGGGCCGGGGACCCCCCAGATGTGTGTCATGAGCCTGTCCTGGGCCTCCCCGCCATCTGCACTGAACGGTATGCCCTGCCTCTGAGCGCCCTCAGAAGCTTCTGGAAGGACCCGGCTGCTGGTCAGGGGTTGGGGGGTGGCTGAGCCTGGTGCTTTCATCTGTCAGATGGGTTCTGAAGCACAGCCCGGTCTTCGGATGCTGGGGCTGGGGTGTCACAGGCCCTGGGCAGGAGGCCCAGGTTGTGCGGTGGCTTTCCTCCTCTCCTGGAGCCTGGTGTTCTCTGTGGTGGGAGGGCAGCTGGGCTCAGCGTCCAGCTGAGTGTGAAGGGATGTGAGCTCCGTGGAGGACAAAGTTGCTGCCACTCACGGGGCCCCCAGAGCCTGTTTTCTCCCGTTGGGGCCTCAGCCCCACAATCCTAGCTTCCTCGGGGAGGCCTTGGCTCGGCTCTAGTGTCCCTCTGTGCCCTGCCGTGCAGAGGCAGGGACAGAGGGTGCCGGGGAAAGGGCCAGGAAGTGCGAAAGCCCTGGGGAGCAAGGTGCCTGGTGTTGGAGGAGGGGCAAGACCAGCGGGCCAGCCACCAGGAGCAAGAGGCCGGTAGGCGGGGTCAGGGGGCCCCCCACGTCTGGAACGGTGGCAGAGCTCTGGGAAGAGCTGGGTCCCTTTCTGTTTGCCTTGGGGAGCTTTTAGGGGAGTTCGAGCAGTAAGCAACGAGGATAGCTTCTCTGTTTAAGGGATCCCTCTGGGGGCAAAGGCAGGGTTTTAGGGGTGCGAGTGGGAATGGGGCACCCAGCTGGGAGTCTCTGATGTCTGGGAGAAATGGGGTGGCCCGAATCAGGCTGATGGCACTGGCGATGGAGAGACAGAGGCATAGGCTGCCTGTGTTTTGGCGTCACCTAAAAAATCAGAGCTGCGTTCCTATAGAGAAGGATATCCTGTAAAGCGAACCGTTGCCTATGAGTGTCCGTTATGAAATGAGGCATGCATTGTGCAGGGAACCGGATTGTGTAAAGCAAATCTTCTTGGCCCTTTGACATCCATTAGCATTTCAGAGAGATCTTTCCATGGGAGCTGAACGCCCCCCCACCCCCGCCGACACAGATGGGTAGGAGGCCCCCCAGGGTGGACGTGGTGCCCAGCCCTCAGGGGGCCGGGTGCAGGTGAAGTGCCAGAATGTTCGTGGCCACGGGCAGGTGAGCTTCCCCTTGGAGACACGCTCCTCAGGTCTGGGTTTGTGAGCGATCGCCTGTGTGCCGGGGCGTGCATTCTGTGTGCACGTGTGTGTATATGCGCTCACACACGCATCTGCACCACAGCCACCTAGGGGAGCTGCCCCCTCTACCTCCCAAAGAGGAGCAGGAAGCGGCTGTCGCCCGACGAAGGGCACCTTCCCGGCCAAGTCCTCGGGCTCAGGGCTTAGATGCTGGGACATGAATTTGTTGTCTGCTCTTTTTATTTTTTGCAAATTCAGTAGAGCAGACCGAGGGTTTAAAATGAAGGGTGCCTGTCGGGCTCCTGGAGGCCCCCCGCTCGGACTGCCCGCGCCTGTGGGCCTGGGGGAGGAGGGCAGGCCAGACGCGGGCCTTGGAGGCGTCTGCCGTCTGACAGACACAGGCTTATTTTGGTGTCCTCATTATGCTGTCCTCACAGAGAAAGAACATGCTAGGTCTAAAGGAACGTGATTCGCCAGAGACAGCTTTTTAGAAAAACAAC
The DNA here is from genome assembly GCF_022355385.1 of Mustela nigripes. Taxonomy (NCBI): domain Eukaryota; kingdom Metazoa; phylum Chordata; class Mammalia; order Carnivora; family Mustelidae; genus Mustela; species Mustela nigripes. The sequence continues at coordinate 1,127,776 of NC_081567.1, forward strand.
TCACCAGAAACCCAGTGTTGCCACCGGCCTTAATCCATACTCGTCGGGGCTGAAGTGGGCAGCTGTGCCCGGAAGGCCAGGACACCCACGCTCTGCCAGGCACAGCGCACACGCGTGCACACACGCATGCACTTACACAGGGCACCTCTCCCACGCTCGTGTGCAAGCACACCACATGCTCTCATCTCTCCGGTGCACGTGCAAACCTGCCAGCCGGCTCTCACTCGGACACAGGTGTGGGGACACATGCACACTCACGCCCAGGCCCTGGACGAGTCTGAAGCCGTCGGCACCGGCTCTGGGGTTCTTGAGCACACGCACTGCCGTGCCCAGCCGCGTCCTCTGTCACACCCCTGTGCCGTTGGACGTGGTGCTGAAGTTTCCACACATCTTCGTGCAACCCCCCCAGCGTGCTCCAGCAGGCACACACGCCAGGTGTGCTCACGCCGTGTGTGCCGATGCACACACAGGGGTGCATTTCTCTCTGGCAGGGCTGGGAGGAGGGCTCCAGTGTGCCGCTGGGTCCGGGGCTGTGGGGAAGCCCAGACTCTTGTGACGCCGGTGCCTCCCCGCTTACACAGCCGGGAGGGGACAGAACCAACCACACAGCACTTACAGCTCCCACCGTCTTGTGAGGGGAAATGTCTGCAAATTCTGAATTCGGGGGACAGTCCCCATTTGGGGGGGGACAGGAGATGGGAGGTACTTGATGGGAAAGGGGAGAAGCTGGGCCATGCTTCAGAATCAGAGCTTTGGGGCTGTTCCAGCTGGGGACCTGGGCTGGGAGGGGCAGGGACTCAACCCCTGGTGCTCGGCCGCAGCTGTCTGGCTTCCTCAGCCACCAACCCCCTGTCATCTCCCAGCAGCTCAGGACCCTTCCCTCCTGTCCTACCTGCTGACCCTAACCTCCATCTCAGGGGGGCTCCTGCAGCCACAGGACCTTGCACCCCGTGTGCTTAGCTCACTCACAGGCCATGCACCCCGGTCATCTTCACAGGGACAGGGAGGGAGGGGCTGTGTGCCCATTTCACAGACGAACAGACTAAGGAATGAGCCGGTGACTTGGGCCAGGCTTGCTGCTCACCAGAGCCCAGATCTGCCCATCACAGACACCTCCCACCCCAGCCCACTGCAGCTGGCCCTCTGCCCATTTTACAGATGCATAAGCTGAGCCTCTCTGAGGAGGGGGAAGAGTCACTGGTTGTTGACAGCCTGGAGCTGGCTCTGGCCCTCGATGTGGAGGAACCAGGGCCCTGGGCGAGGGGCCGCAGGAGGTGCTGGTGGGGCCCAGGCCACCCCCTCTCCACCCCGCCTAGAGTTCTTTGTCGGACATGGTCAGCAGGAGTCCGGGACCGAGGCAGCCTTGGATTTCGATGGTGGGGAAGCAGCCAAGATTGTAGGGAAATGACCCCGAGGTCATGTTTGGAGTGAAATCCTAAGGGGGACAGGGCAGCAGAGGCCGATGGCCTTTGGTGACTCGTACGGTGTTCTGGAGGGACTCTGGTGGTCAGGAAGGCCGGGTCGAGCAGAGGCTGCGTGGTGTGCGTGCAACGTGGCCTTCAGCCACTTGTCGGAGGGATCATTCACCTACTGTGACATTGGAGGTGCGCGAGCCTCCTGGGGGGTGCTCCTCCTGGTTTCCGCACACTAGCAGAGGTCCTCCCAGAGGTCCTTGTCCTTGAGCACTCTGCCCCCCTGGCAGGGACCCACGCTCTCTCTATAGACTCCCCTTTTCTGGACATTTCCTATCAGTTGAATCCTATAGCATGTGGCTTCCTTCCCATTTTCCAGGTTCCCGAATCCGTAACCCAGGGTAATAGCTTGTTTACTTTTGGGGCTGAACAGGATTCCATTTTTTGCTGTACCGGGTTTCATCTATCTATGCGCAGATCTCCGGCGTTGGGATGGTGTAGAGTTTGGGACAGGCATGAATGATGCTGCTTCCTTTGGTGTAGAGGCTTGGCGTGGACGTGTGTCTTCATTTCTCGGGCAGGGTCCCTGCGGTGGGACTGTCCCATTGTATGGTAAGTTCGTGTTTAAATTGTTAACATGCGGTCAAATGATTTTCCCATCAACACAGTTGAATGTTTTTCATGCACTCATGAGATATTCTTCTTACTTTTTGGATACAATTTCTGTTGAAATCTTTTGCCCACGTTAATTTGTCTTACTGAGTTTCGAAACCATTCAAAAGCATTGAGTGAATTCTTTCTACATTTCGGATACAAGTCCTTTATCAGAAGTATGACTTGCAAATACCTTATTCCCAGTCTGTAGCTCATCTTTCAGTGTTTTAAAGGTGGCTTTTAGAAGTTTTTATTTATAGTAGACTCTGCTTTTGTCCATTTTTTTTCCCTTTACTGTGTTCCGTTCTCATTTTTGGTACTTGAGAATTCTTTGCTTAACCCAAGGTCACCAAGATTTTCCTCTACATTTTTTGTTGTTGTTCTATGAGTTTTAGAGTCTTAGTTCTTGCATTTGAGTCTGTTGTCTATTTTTTTTTCCTAAAGATTTTATTTATATATTTATTTGTCAAGAGAGATAGAGCCCAAGCAGAGGGAGGGGAGCAGGAGAGGGACAGGCAGGCTTCCCGCTGAGCAGGGAGCCCAATGTGGGACTTGATCCCAGAATTCTAGGATCATGACCTATGTTTCACCGACTGAGCCACCCAGGAGCCCTGCTGTTGTCCTTTTTTTTTTTTTTTTTTTTTTTTTTTAGAGCGAGAGAGAGCAAGAGCACACAAGCAGGCAGGCAGAGAGGCTGGCAGAGGCAGAGAGAGAAGCTCCTGCCGAGCAAGGAGCCCATGTGGGACTTGATCCCAGGACTCTGGGATCATGACCCGAGCCGGGCGGCAGCTTAACCCACTGAGCCACCCAGGCGTCCCACTGTTGTCCTTTTTGAAGTGACTATTTGGGCACAGTGTGTAAAGGTCTGAGTTTAGTTTTCGGTATATGGAGACCTGATTGTCCCCACACCATTTTTATTGAGGACTAACTTCTCTGCATGAAGGACTCTGGGTAGCATGAGGGTAAAGGTTTGTTTGTGGGGTCTTGCTTCTATTCCACTGATGCTCCTGTCTGTTCTGATGTCTGAACAGGCTTGACAGCATCGTGGTCAAGTTTTTCAAGTGTGTAATGTAAATCTTCCACGTTTGTTTTTCTTCCTGAAAAACTGTTCTGGTTATTCTAAGTCCTTTGCATTTCCATGTAGACTTAAGGATCAGATGGTCAATTTCTTTTTTCTTCTTCATTTTTAGAGAGTGAGAGTGGGGGAAGGGGGAGCAGGGAGTAGCAGAGGAGGAGAAATCCTCAAGCAGACTCCCCACCCAGTAGGGAACCCAATGTGGGGCTCTGTCTCATGATGATGAGATCATGACCTGAGCCGAAACCTAGGGTTGGATGCTTAACCTACTGAGCCGCCCAGGCCTCTGAGTTGGTCAATTTCTTAGATAATTTAGATGATTTAGAAATTGAGAACAATTTAGGGGAAAAAAAAGGCTGCTAGGATTTTGATGGGCCCATGTTTAATTTATCTGTCAATTTGGGTATATTAAGTATCCCAATCCATGAACATAGAATGTCTCTCCATGAATTTAGACCTTTAATTTCTCTTAGCAATTTTTTGTTTTCCATGTGCAAGTCTTGCTAATTAAATCTCTTTTATTAAATTTATTCCTCAATATTTTTTGATACTATTGTGAGTGGAATAATTTTCTTAATTTCATTTTCAGATTGTCTGTTACTACTACCTAGGAATAAAATTGAGTTTGATATATTGATCTGTTACCCAACGGTCTTGCTAAATCTAGTTATGAGCTAGTTCCAGTGGACTTTTTGTGGACTCCTTCGATTTTTTTCGTACAAGATCATGCCATCTGCAAATAGGAGAGTTTAACATCTTCCCTTTCAAACTAGATTCCTATTATTATTTTTCTCATCTTACTGTAGTTGGTAGAACCTACAGAATCATGCTGAAAGGCAGATGTGCTTTGCTATTGGCCCTGGCTCTACAGGGAAAGCGTTTGGTTTTCCACTGTTAAGTAAGATGTTGGTCATGGTTTTCATAGATGGTCTTTTTGGGCTGAAGAGGTGCCTTGTACTCCTGGTTGTGCGGTTTTATCACATGGGTGCTGGGTTTGGTCAGGTGATTTTGTTTTGTTTTGGTTTTTGCTTCTGCAACATGGTCATGGGGTTCTTGTCCTTTTGTCTATAGTCGTGTGATATGGGACTGGTTGATTTTCAGACACCAGCCCTAAACCTAGCCTAACTTGCCTTCCTGGGATAAGTGCCACCTATATAATCCTCTTTATATGTTGATGGATTTGGTTTCCTAATCGTGAAGGATTTTTGCACCTATGTCCATCAGGGATATCAGTCTGTTCTTTTCTTATGATGTCTTTGACTGGTTTTGGTATCAAGGGAAAAAAATGCCAGTCTCAGAGAATGAGTATGGGTTTTCTTCCCTGTTCTTTTCTGAAAGAGTTTGTTAAAGTTCAATATTATTTCTTTAAATATTTGACAGAATTTACCACTAAAGTCGCCTATGCTTGGACTTTTCTCGTGGGGGTATTTTAAATCATTCATTTAAAAATGGTTTAAATCTATCCAGGTTTTCTTGCATCCGTTTTGAAAATTTTTGTCTTTTAGGAATATTGTACTTCATCTAAGTTGTCTAACTTGTTGGCATCAGGTTGTTCATAATATTTCTTGAACCTCTCTTTAATTTCTGTAGGACTGGTAGTGATGTTTCCTCTTTACTAACTGCTTTTATAACTTTTATAACTTATAACTTATAACTTTTATAACTTATAACTGCTTTTATAACTGCTTTTATAAAATCCTAGCAGCCTTTTTTTTTCCCTAAATTGTTCTCAATTTCTAAAGCGGTCTTCTCCCGCTCTCCATTCTTGGGCAGTCTAGCTAAAGGTTTCCCATTTCTGTTGATCTTCTAAATTAACTGAATTTTGGGTTCATTGATTTTTCTCTATTTTCTTCTGTTTTTTATTCCATCAATCTCAGCGTTATCTTTCTTTTTTCTTTCTTTCTTTTTTTTTTTTTTAAAGATTTTATTTATTTGAGAGAGAGAGATAATGAGAGAGCATGACCAGGGAGGAGAGGGAGAGGCAGACTCCTGCCAAGCGGGGAGCCCAACATGGGACCTGGTCCCAGGACCCTGGGATCTTGACCTGAGCCGAAGTCAGACACTCAGCCATTGAGTCACCCAGGCTCTCTGTTTCTTTATTTTATTTGCTTTGCATTCAGGTTCCTCTGGTTTTCTTTCTTTCTTTCTTTAAAGATTTTTAAATTTTATTTATTTGACAGAGAGAGATCACAAGTAGGCAGAGAGGCAGGCAGAGAGAGAGAGAGGAGGAAGCAGACTCCTTGCTGAGCAGAGAGCCCAATGTAGGGCTGGATCCCAGGACCCTGGAATCATGACCTGAGCTGAAGGCAGAGGCTTTAACCCACTGAGCCACCCAGGCACCCCTCCTCTGGTTTTCTAGTTTCTTCAGGTGAGAACTTAGGTTATTGATTTTTTATCTTTTCTGATATGCATTAAAATCTATACATTTCAAGAGAAGACCTACTTTTAACTTCCTCTCATAGATTTTGGTACATTTTGGTTTTATTTTCATTGAATTAAAGACATTTTCTAATTTCCTTGGTGGTTTTTTTTTTTTTTGACTCATGGGCTATTTAAAACTCTAGTTTACTTTCCAGATATTTGAGGAGATTTCTCATGATTTATTTCTTTTGTTGATTTCATTTCAGTTCCATTGTGGCTGGAGACAATACTTTCTACAATTTCATTCATTTTAAATTTATTGAGGTTCATCTTACAGCCTGGCACATGTCTGCCCTGGAGAATGTACCATGTGTATTTGCAAAGAATGTGTGTTCTGCTGGATGGAATATTCTATAAATGTCAGTTTGGTCAACTTGGTGATGGTACTGTTTGTTTTCTACAACTTTGCTTGTTTTCTGACTATTGTTCTTGTCAGTTATTGAGAGTGGAGAATTGAAATCTCCAACTATTGTTGAATTGTCTGTTTCTCCTTTTAATTTTGTTGATTTTTGCTTAATGTATTCTGGGGCTCTTTCATTATGGGCATAGTCACATAGAATTATGTCCTCCTGAGATATGGACCTGTTTAGCATTATGAAATGTCACTCTTTGCCTTTGGTTTTCTTTCTTTCTTTCTTTCTTTCTTTCTTTCTTTCTTTCTTTCTTTCTTTCTTTCTTAGCAGGAGAGTGTGGGGAGAGAGAGAAGGGGTGTAGTGGGGGGAGAGAATCTAGAGGCTCCAAGCCCAGCATGGAGCCCGACACAAAGCTTGATCTCATGACCCTGAGATCATGACCTGAGCTCAAATCAAGAGTTGGTTGCTTAACTGATGGGGATCCTGGGTGGCTCAGTGGGTTGGGGCCTCTGCCTTCAGCTCAGGTCATGATCTCAGGGTTCTGGGATCGATCGAGCCCTGCATTGGGCTCTCTGCTCTGTGGGGAACCTGCTTCCTCCTCTCTCTTTCTGCCTGCCTCTCTGCCTACTTTTGATCTCTGTCTGTCAAATAAATAAAAATAAAATCTAAAAAAAAAATGTTGGATGCTTAACTGAATGAGCCACCCAGGTGCCCAAGCCTTTGGTAATATTTCTTAGTCTATTTTGTCTGATACTAATGTGTTCAGTCCCGCTCTGTTACGTGAACTGTTTGCACATATTTTCCCATCGTTTTGCTTTTAACATGGTTGTATGTTTGAACCTAAAGTGCAACACTTTTAGATAATCTGTACTTGGATCTTGTTCTTTTAATCTAGTCCAACAGTCTCTGCCTCTTGATCAGGCTGTTTAGTCCCTTTACATTTAACATATTTTGTATTTGATATGGTTACACTTTTCTTATTTTCTACATGTCTCCTCCTTTTCCTCTTCTCTTTCTCCTTTGTTGTCTTCTTTTGTGTTTAGGTAAATAATTTTAGTGAGCTGTATTAATTCCTTTGTTAATTTTTAAAACTACATTAACTTTAAGTTGTTTTCTTAGTGGCTGCCCTGGGGATTAGAATGTGCATCTTAACTCATTGCACGTGATTTCAGATTAACACTAATTTAATTATGGTGAAATATGGAAACTCTGCTTCAGTGTAGTCCCATTATCTCTTTTGTCCTTGTTCTGTTATTGTCATATATACTACATTAATATCTGCTAAGGCCCCAACAACATAATGTTATGATTATTGCTTTATGTAATCTTGTTTTAATTCTAATATATAATTTTTTTTAAAGTTGTTTATTTTAGAAAGAGAGAGCATAAGCTGGGGGAGAGGCAGAGGGAGAGAGAGAGAATCTCAAGCAGACTCCACGCTGAGTGTGGAGCCAAATGTGGGGCTCAGATCTCAGCGCTGAGATCATGACCTGAGCTGAAACCAAGAGTTGGATGCTTAACCAACTGAGCCACCCAGGTGCCCCTAATCTTATGTTTTTAAAAGAAGTTAAGGAAAGGGAAAGAAAGACATTTATATATGCTTTTAAAAAATTATTTAAACTTTATTAAATTTAAAATTATCCATGTGCCAAACATGGAGCTCGAACTCACAACCCCGATATCAAGATCTGCACTCTCTTCCAACTGAGCAAGCCAGGCACCCTTTATGAACTCTGGTGGCTGCCCACACATTTGCCATTTCTTTTTTTTTTTTTTTAATGATTTTATTTATTTATTTGACAGAGATCACAAGTAGGCAGAGAGGCAGGCAAAGAAAGAGGAGGAAGCAGGCTCCCTGCTGAGCAGAAAGCCCGATGCGGGGCTCGATCCCATGACCCGAGATCATGACCTGAGCCGAAGGCAGAGGCTTAACCCACTGAGCCACCCAGGCACCCCACATTTGCCATTTCTGATGCTCTTCCTTTCTCTCCATGGATGTGAATTACAGCCATTGTCTCCTTAGAGCCTACAGGACTCCCTTTAGCATTTCTCCTGAAGCAGGACTGCAGCACTGTCTTCTCTCAGTCTCTGTCTGTGATGGTCTTTAGTTTGTCTCCATGTCTGAAGGGTAGTTTCATGGGATATGGAATTCTTGGCTGACATTTCTTCTTCCAGCACTTTGAAAATGCTACTCCACTGTCTCCTCCCCTCCATAATTTTGGATGAGAAGTCAGCCATCAGTCATACTGTCTTCACCCTGCACAGGATGGACCACTTTCCTCCATTTTCTCTTTATCTTTTAGCTGTTTGATGATGGTGTGTCTAATGTGCAGGTTTTGTTTTCATCCTCCTTGAGATTTGTTGATGTTGCATTTGTCAGGGTCATGTTTTTCATCAAATTTGGGAAGTTTTCAGCCATTATTTCTTCAGATATTTTTCCTGATTCTCCCTGCCACCCCATCCTGGGACTTCCATCACATGGGTGTTGGTGTCCCTGATGTCCCACTTGTGTGCAAGGCTTGGTTTGTTTTCCTTCCCTACTTTTTCTGTCTTAGGTTGGGTAATTCCATTTGATCTGCTTCAGGTTTACTCATTCTTTCTTCTGCCATCTCTTGTGAAGTTCCCACTTCAGTTAGCATACTTTGGAATTTCAGAATTCTCATTTTTTGAATAATCTCTCTCTTGGGGGTTCTCTATTTTTGAGTCATTGTCATACTTTGGTTCTTTCTTTTTTTTTTTTTTAAGATTTTATTTATTTATTTGACAGAGACATAGTGAGAGAGGGAACACAAGCAAGGGGAGTGGGAGAGGGAGAAGCAGGCTCCCCGCTGAGTAGGGAGCTCCATCCCAGGACCCTGGGAACATGACCTGAGCCAAAGGCAGAAAGCCGACATTCAATGGCTGAGCCACCCAGGCACCCACATAGTTTCATTCTTCAAACATAATTGTCTTAAAAAAAGTTTTGTGATCACTGTCTTGAAGTCTCTGTCTGTTATATGCAACATCTTGTGACATTCATGGACAATTTTTATTGACAGTTTCTTATTCTGAGTATGTTTTACCCTTTTCTGTTTCCCTGCCTGTCTTGCAATTTGGGGTTGAACAGGGGCATTGTAGATAATATTTTGCAGCAGCTCTAGATTCCGATCTCCCCCATCCTTGACCCCAAAGTTGGTATTTTTGCTGGGTTTTGAATAACTCTTCTGGACTAAAACGTTGAAATCCATTTCCCCGTTGTATAACTGTGGATATTTCTGTTTTGTCCCCCTCCCCATTTTAAGTCCTGCTATTGTATTGAATTCTGGCTTCCCAAGGATCGTCTCTGTGTCTGCTTTAGCTTAGCGGTCAGTTGGTGATTGGTCCAAGGTTGTGTGCAAACACCTGGAGCCGGTCAGTCTTCCACTCTCTGCCAATGAATCTGCCTGTGGGTCTAAGAGCACATTTAAAGACCAGGCAGTTTTCAAGCCTACCTGGTGCTTACTTTCTTCCAGAACCTCTTGTGTCTCCTCTGTGTTATGTCTGCAGGCTCTCAGTAAGCCGGGGATATGTGAATTTCATGGGCCCTCTCTGCTCTCTCCTGTTCATGTGCACAGCCCATCAGCTGGGTGCACATGGAGAGCTTATAGAGCATTGCTACGACTGTCACATTTCATGTCTCTCTCTGTCAGAGTTCCGGCTAATCCACTGGGGTGTTGCTGCCCAAGTCAGGATCACAGGCTCTGCCTGGTAGAATTTCAGGCTTTCCCCATTCCCTTGCACTGAGAGTGCCACTTATCACGGACACCACTGCTGCTGTTCATGAGTTTTGTGTCTTCTGCTCTGAATCAAATCAGCCTCTGGCAGTAAAGCTTCTAGTTTTGTTGGCCTTCCATGCCCTTTGCTGCCCTATTATGATGGTGCACCAGCTGAGTTGGGAGTGGGGAGATGGGAACAGTTTCAGGCAAGAATGTCCCCTTCCCCTTTACCCTGTCTTATTCAAAGTTCAGCTGTTTTTCATGCTGAAATGCCTTTGGTCAGTTTCTAGGATGTTGAAAATGTTATTTTTAATCGTTTTGACTCTGTTTATAGTTGTTTTGGTGACAGGATTTAGTGACCTTTTCACTCTAGCATGCTACGAGTCCCACCCTGTGGTATTGTCTTTGGAAAACAAAACTCTGAAAAACTTAGCCTATGCAGCTCCGTAAAATCATATGATGGAATTCATAGAAGGAGCTTCTAGATCAAGAAGTGAGACATCACCCACGTCTCATAGTGCTTCTGCTTCTTCTGTTATCACCACTCCCCTTTCCTCCTCAAAGGGAAACACTTCCCTGATTTTTCACACCATAGATTAGTTTTTCCTGTTTCTGTGCTTTATAGGAACAGAACCACACCATATGTGTGCTCTTGTTCTTTTGTTTCTTTTGTTCAACGAGATATATTTGCGTGGTCCCTAAATGCCGGCGCAACGCTGTATTGTATCACGTTCATCTCGTCTACCATGGACATACATTTGGGTTGTTTCCGGTCTCTGGTGCTTACGGACAATACTGTTGTCAACACTCTTGTACTCGCCATTTGTGGGACAGATACCCAGCAGTGGGGTTGTGGGTTTGTTCCGATGTTGGATTTCAGTAGCTACCACCAAACAGATTTCAGAAGTGGTTGTGCTGATTTTTACAGGAGTGCGCCTCACCTGCTGGTTATCCTAGGTCCTTGCCAACACTTGATATTTGCCTGTCCTTTTAACATGAGCCCTCCTGGTGAGTACCTTTTCATAAGTAGATTGGCCACTTGGATATTCTCTTTTGTAGTGCATCTGTTCAAAATCTTTACCCATTTTTCCCCCTACCGAGCGGTTTGTCTTGATTCCACATGTGTAGAAATTCTTTGTATGTCTATAAACATGTCTATTCTTGATTATGTAGGTTATAAATATCTTCTTCTATCCAACGTCTTGGCTGTTTATTTTCCTGGTTCTATCTTCTAAAGAGAAGAAGTTCTTGGGATGCCTGGGTGGCTCAGTTGTTAAGCATCTGCCTTTAGCTCAGGTCGTGGTCCTGGGGTCCTGGGTTCTAGCCCCGTATCAGGCTCCCTACTCTGCGGGAAGCCTGCTTCTCCCTCTCCCATTCCCTGTGCTTGAGTTCCCTCTCTTGTGGCCTCTTTCTCTCTCTCTGTCAAATAAATAAAATCTTAAGAAAAGAGAAGAGAAGAAGTTCTTGATTTTATTGTGGTCCAAGTCATCCTTCATGGTTAGTGTTTTTCATTGGCTTATAACAAAATGTTTTCTCATTTCAGGTTCTCAGAGATGCTCTTCCATGCCATCTTCTAAAAGCTTTATTGTTTTACATTTGACAGCTAGATTTGTGGCCCAACCGGCATTAATTTTTTAACTACAGCTGGAGGTAGGGATCAAGTTTCAGGTCTTTCCATGTATTAATCCAGTTGATCTTACATCTTTTATTAAAAATACCATCCATTTTTTATGACATCATTTATAGGAACTTAATCTTGTTTTATGTTGGGGTTACTGTAGAGTCCCATGAAGTCATGAGAAATAATTCAGAGAGATCCCGCATGCCCTTTGGCAGTTCCCGACAGGGATGCCGTCTTGCAGGACTGTAGTACAGTGTGACGACTAGGATAGGGACAGTGACACCGTCGAGATGCAGAACATCTCCACTGGCACAAAGTTCCATCTCATTGCCCTTTATGGCTACGTTTAGCTCCCTGCCCCCAGCCCCGTCTCTGATCCTGGTAACCACTACCATGTTCTTTCTGTAATGAGGTCTTTCCAAGTATGCTCTAAAAGTGGAATCATATTCTATGTAAACTGGGGATTGGATTTGTTTTCAGCCAAAGTCCCCAGAGATTCACCCAAGTTGTTGTTTTTATCAATAGTCCACTCCTTTTCTTTTCTTTTCTTTTTTTTAAAGATGTTATTTATTTATTTGACAGACAGAGATCACAAGTAGGCAGAGAGGCAGGCAGAGAGTGGGCAGGGGGTGGGGAGCAGGCTGCCCACTGAGCAGAGAGCCCGATGCGGGGCTCGATCCCAGGACCCTGAGATCATGACCTGAACTGAAGGCAGAGGCTTTAACCCACTGAGCCAACCAAGCACCCCAGTCCATTCCTTTTCTGACCGAGTAGTAATTTCTGACTCAGTAGTAATGCTTTTTTTTTTTTAAGGTTTTATTTATTTATTTGACAGAGAGATCACAAGTAGGCAGAGAGGCAGGCAGAGAGAGGAGGGAAAGCAGGCTCCCTGCTGAGCAGAGAGCCCGTTGTGGGGCTCGATTCCAGGACCCTGAGATCATGACCTGAGCCGAAGGCAGAGGCTTTAACCCACTGAGCCACCCAGGTGCCCAGTAGTAATGCTTTTTGACCTTAGCCTCTCCTTGTAGCACACGGTATATGGTAGGTATGCAGGTGTGTGTGCTTTGGAGTAAGCACAATTTCAGTCACTATCCCCAGCGTATAATGTGTCCGAGGGCTGAGAGTACAGATGAACAAGTGAGGAGACCAAAGCATGGAGGGCCACATAGGGAAAAACACAGATTCCCAGCTCAGTCCCTACAGCTATGGTTGCTAAGGAACCCTGCATGTATTTCTGGGTGTTTGGTATAATTGGGATTTGCCAGCCGAACCAGTTGCCCTGGGATCTGTAGAGGGCTCACCCGGGGAGGCCTAGTCCCACCTTTGCTGGTGGCTGGAACCCGGGGTGCCACAGACTCTCGAGAAGTGTGGAACTGGTGGCAAGGGGGAAAATGTATCTTGTTCCTCTATTTGTAGTCACTCTGTTGGATCTCCTAACCATATTGTCTATTCGTGGTCCTCCGAGCCCGCCCGTTTTCCTGGTGGGGCCCAATTCAAAGCCTGTGCCATCGCGTGCCCATTGTAGGCGGCAAGTCTGAGGTTCTCAACCTGGTTCACGTGGTCCTGAAGCAGGGCTGGTGGGGGCTGTGGGGCTTTGCTGGTGCCTTAACTTCCGGTTTTCTCCAAGGGATCTCGAGTTGGGGAGAGGAGCTCTTCCCCAAGCAGGCAGGGCTTGGAGGCAGAGCTCTTGAAGTTCCTGGCATCGTGGAAAGGTCAGGGTCAGGGTTTGGAGACTGGGCTCTAGCCCTGACCCACAGCTGGCAGACTGTATGCTTGCCGCATTCTTTGTATATCTGTGATTGGACGCGTGGCTCGGCGAGGTGGTGAGTATAGAGACAGGTAGATGAATTGGATGATGGGGGGGGCGGTGGACTGTGGAAGGATGAATGAATGGATGGGTGAATGACTAGACGGGTGCATGGCTGAAAGCTGGATGCACCTATGTGGACGGTATAGATAACAGATGCTCCTGTGGGGATCAGGAGGGACAGCGTCCGTACGGATGTCCAGGGGCTGGAAGAAATGGGAGCAAGAAGACTTGGCTGAAAAGATTAATGTTGTCAAACGGCAGATAGAGACCCTGGGCCCCCTAGAAGTGGCTTGCCCAAGCTCACAGAGCCCAGTGGGAGCAGATCGGGGGCTTGACGCCCCCCCCCCTGCCCGAGTCCACACTCAGGTTTCTTTCCACCAGCAACCCCCCTGGAGAGGCGGGGTGGAGACCAGGGGTCAGGTCACCGCATGTGAAAGCTGGCAGGGGTCCCGGCACACAGGGCAGGTCGAGCCCCCCACAGACCAATCTGCAGATCCAGGGGCAAGGTTCTGGGCTCCGGAGCCCCATCCATGACTACCACTATGTTCTCCGCACGTCCAGTGAGCGCCTCCTGGCAGCAGATTTTCATTCAGCCCCTGCTGTGTGCCTGGCCCCATATTAGACCCCGAGGGAAGCAGAGTGGGTAAGACGCTGTGATCCTGGACACGAGGGGGTTTATCACTGCCCGCTCGGGTTTCTTATCTGTAAAGGGGAAGGTTTGGGGCGTAGGCAGCTGAAGGTTACACTGAGCTGGGATCCCCAGCTCGCCAGACCTCGTCTACCTTGGCTCTGCATCCACGCGCTGGCTACTGGGGCAGGTTTGCTGTGGATATCAGCGGGCCATGGGAGCTGACCGTGTGATGGGAATCCATGTGGACGACAGCCTCCCCCGGTGGCTGTCTTGGCCCCGCACTGGGGCTGCATCTGAAGGCTGGGGCCAGGGAGCCCGGGAAATGTTTAACTTTGAAAAATGGACCTTCACAGCTCATTAGGCCTCAGCGGCGCGGCCCGGTGCCTCGGGCGGCTGGGGAAGAGGGAGATGCCACGGCATGAAATCACTGAAGTATTTAAAGGCCAATTCTGCATTCCTGAGCAGCAGCGTCGGCTTGCTGAGCCCGGCCGTCCTGGGCCCCAGGATGGGCTGGTGCATGGGTGCCCTGGGAAGCTGGGACAGCTGGGGTGGCTGGCAGGGATGGTACTGGGACCAGGGACTCCTATCATCTGTCCCTGCAGGTGGTGACCCAGTCCCAGGTCAGACCCTCCTAGCGTCTGCCGTTTCCTGGCTCTGTGACCTTGGATAAGCCATGTATGACCCCAAGCCTCAGTTTCTCCACCTGCCACCTGCACTGTGACTTGTGTGCCAAGCGGAGGACAGGAAATGGACACTGCCCGTGAGGGGTGGGCAGGGGGCTTTGTAGCCTCCTGAGGCCGAAGGAGCCTTTCTCCTGGAGGCAAGGGGGCTGGGCGCACCCTCCTCCCCTAGGCTGCAGCCATATTCCAGCTCTCAGCCCTGCTCACTGGACCCGGCAGCCTGCCCAGCCACAGCTGGGTTCTCAGAGGCCCCCTCATAGCACTCTTGCTGGTTGCGGGGACAAGCGAGGCTGTGCCGATCGGGCCCGAGGTCCCTCCCTCTGTCCTCATGGCCACTCACTGTCCACCCTGGGGCAGTGGCTTCTCTCTCCCCAGCTGGGCCAGAGGGCCCTGTGGCCTGGAGGCAGGGAAGGGGAGTGGGTTGTGGGGTGTCTGAGTGGGGCTGAGGCAGCGAAGCAGCACTAGAGCCGGTCAGTGGTGGCCACGGCTGCGAGCCCAGCCAAGGGAAGTCGTGTTGCATGAGCTGCTCATTGTGTCAGACGCAGAGCGGGATGCAGGAGGCGCCCGCGGCCAGGGACCCGCGTGCCGGTCTGCTGCTGGAGGGGCCGCGTTCCACCGGACTCTTGGGGCCCTCTTGGCCCCTCCTCCAACCCCAACCCTCACGGCTCTGGAACTTTCTGGGGGCTCAGCGACCTTGCATAAAGTGAGCGCTTTCTCTGAGCCTCTGTTTCTTTAATTGGAAATGGGGAGAAGCTTCCTGAATCCCTCTCCCGGAGCTGTGGGGATGAAGGAGAAGAAAAACAGGCCTCCTCCCTTTCCCAGCAACCAGAGGGGACCATGGTCAAGGCTGTGGGCGTGTGCCCAGCCTGCGCACTCCCGTGTGGACATCTCCGCGGTGGCCGCAGCTCCGTATGAACACAGACAGGTGTGTCCACACACTCCCCGTGACCCGTCCCCATGGCAACCCCCTTCGCAGAGCAGGTGTCTGGGAGACCCGAATTGGTGCTGACAGGTGGGGCCCACGTGACAGGTTCCCCGGAGGTGGGCCGAGCCAATCAGGGGCCCTGGGCCGGGGCTTTAGGAAGATGTGAAGGTGCTTTCCTGTTCCCAGTCAATGCTGCTCACAGACACAGCCAGGAGCCCTGTTTGTAGTCTCATTCTGCTTTGGGGAAAGGGAAACTGAGGATAGAGCCAGCTTGGGGTGGGGGGCCCTGCCTAGCCCTGCAGCTGTGGGCCCTACCCACCTCCCTCTGGAAAGAGCCCAGACTCTGCCCACACCCACCGCGGGTTCCCAGTCTTGGAACTCCCTCCCCATAGGGCCGAGTTTTGCCTCTGCCGTTTGGCTAATTGTCCAGGACCTTTACTGCAAGACCAGGTGGGCCCAGCCGCGCTCCTCCCTTTCTGCCCTGAAGTCCGGGCTCAGCTGGCAGGGTTCCCATGGCAACCGTGGTGCGTCACAAAGGGCCAGGACGGAGGAGGGGATTCCTGGCTTCTCCGTCCTCCGGTCCCTCCTCTGCAGGCATGAGCTGTGTGACCCTGGAAGTGGGTCCCGAGCATTCGCCTGCTGCCCAGAGACAGGACACTGTCCCCCCCCCCCCCGCCCCGACCAAGGATGCCCCCACCTGTCCACCTGCAGAGACCCTCACAGGATCAAGGCCGGCCACCACACTTGGCCGGCCCAGCTGCTCTTTGGCAAGCTTCACCTGGCTTTGAGGGCAGCTGGCCAACACACCTGATCTACAGGGGTCCCATGACCACCCCAGCGGCAGACCCTGCAGGGCTGGAGGCCTTGGAACCTGCCCTTGAGTTTCTTGGTCTCATTGGAACCGACATAAGATTTGTTCCTGAAAAAAAAAAAAAACCCCTTTTCAACAGACTCTTGCCTCCCTGACGTCTGCCACAAGCCAGGGTGTGGCTGCTGACCACACTTGCCATGCTGGGGCCCTCGGCTCTGCACGGGGACATAAAGGACCCTAGAAGCCAGCATTGGGTCTGTGCCCCTTCCTTCTCCATCAGCATTCTGAGACATTGCAGGTACAGGTTACTGTGAAGGCCATCTGCGTCCCTTGTGTGCTCTGGGTACGCGCAGGGAGGGACCGGCCCTGTGACTTCAGTGCTCACCTTCCAGCCGGGCCGGGCCTGTGACGTGTTGCTGTCGCTCAGTGGGTCCACGCAGATGCTCCTGCTGACATGGGTGCCGGCAGCCTCTGTTTCCTCCATGCTTGTGACCCCGGGCAGAGCTAGTCCACCTGGAGGGGGGTCCCACTGGCTCCATCCAGCCCCCTCCCAATGCCAGCCCTCATCCTCTCCCTTTGGGTTGTACTTTCAAGGGTCATGGATCCAAGTGCAGGGCAGGAATGAGCTCGTTGATACACGTCTAGGGCAGACGCTGCCCGGAGGCAGAGAAAGGGATATGGCTCTCCCCACCACCACCCTCCTGCCCCCCACCATGGCCCCTGCTTTTAAAGCCTGGCTGGTATTGGCTTAACTGGTCCCCATTCACTCACCCACAAACATATTCCCCAGCAATAGCCCCAGGCCTAGGGGCTGCAAGACAAAGTCCGTATTCTTATGAGGTATGCGTTTATTGAGCTCCTACTGTGTGCTAAGCCCTGAGCTAGTGTAGACCCCGGGGCACAGCCATGGAGGAGAGGGCACTGCAGCCGGTGGGGGTGATGTGAGTGAGGGAGGAAGGGAGACAGATGCTAGAGTGATCGGGCTCTGCAGAGGTCCCCTGGTTGGGCAGTCTACCAGCGGCCATTGTGAGGCTCCTTGAGGTGGGGCAGCCTGGGAAGACATCTTGGAGGAGGTGGCATTGCACCCCCTGACACTCAGTTTGAGACCCTGGAGAAGCCATTGCCCTTCGTGACCTGGGCTCGCCGGCAGGGGTAGGGAGAGTGTGCTCCAAGCTAGGGAGAAGGGGACAAGGTGGCCTTCCTCCTGAGGTATAGAACAGAGACACTGCCACCATTCTTGGCGAGAGAGATGCTGAGAGTCAGGTTCCAGAAGGGGTAGGGACTGTGTCTCATGCCTGCATTGCCACCCGCGGAACGCAGACGAGGCTTTGGACAGTCCTAGGACAGCTGTCTCTACCTCCCCCTACCTCCCCCGCTGGAGGTTATCCGGGCTGTTATTGGGGCACACGGATGGACACCAACCACAGGCCTCTCTGAGCTCCCGCTCCTTCCACAAGCTGGAATGGGTGGCCCCAGGGGTGCAGGGAGTATCTGGTCGGGGTTCCTATCCCAGCTGCCCTCCCACTGGCCTTGGGGCCTCTGACGTTATTACCTTATCCATCGAAAGGATCCACAGTGAGAAGACAGTTGGCCCGGGGACACATCTGTGAAAACCAGCATCTGCCAGATATGCAATATTTTCCCTATGATTTCAGGCCCTTTTCAGGGGTGACCCCCCCCCCAGCCCTACCCGTTCTTCTGGGACTACGTAAGGCATTTGTCATCTCCGGTGAACCACTTGTGGATCTGGGAGCAAGGGCACCGTGAGGAGCCTGTGGGCCTTCCCACGGGGCACCATGTCCAACAAGGAGGCAGCCGGTCTAGTGAGGGCTTCTGAGCAGGGTGAGAATTGGGAAGGCAGCGACTTGTTCCTGCTCCTCAGTTTCCCCACCTGTAGAATGGGTCTCAAGAGAGGCCTCACCCCCCTGGGGTCGGGCTGGTGGTAGATGAGAGATGAGACTTGGGCGGTAGTCAAGGTCCCTGAGCACATGGTCGCTGCCACCCTCATCACCATCAGCGCTAGCCTGGAGGTCAGCTTGGAGGCGGTGGGCAGAGAGACAGGTACCCAGGCTGGCTGGATGTGGGCTGGGGTCGAGGCTTCAGTGCTGGCCTGGATGGCCTTTAGGAGGGGACAGGAGGGGGTGAGGGGTCATGGCAGACTCCCAGACCTGCTTCCTAGGGGCTTTTCCAGGGTGCCTGCTGTGGGCTCTGCTGCGGGTTTCATGTCCTGTGTGCCTACAGTGCAGTATCTCACCAAAGTTTTACCCAATTACAGTCCAAGGGGACCTCAGCCTCATTTCAGCAAACAAGAAAATTCTCAGCCTCATTTTCGCGTCTCTAATAAGCACGTATCGAATTTACGGCCTTTACATACCACCGGTGAGGCGAGTGCCTGCTGAGAATTCCCGCCTCAGGTTGCTGTGGTCTCTTTTCCCTGCTCGCGCCCCGAGCTCCCTCTGACTTTGCTCGGCAGGTCGGCACGTGGGTCGCGTCGGAGGAAGGGTCCGGCGGCTGTCCGGGTCCACAGTGCGCCGGTCAGCACAAACGCGGGTGATTTGGGCCAGGCGTGTAAATATACATGATAAATAGTCTGTTACTTATTTTTTTATTTCAGAAGGGGTCCCCGTATTTCTTCCCTGAAGGAGGTTTGGAGACACTGCTGCAGGGTGGAGGCAGGAGTCCTGGTCTGCCGCCGGGCGCTGAGCACGTCTACGCTTTGGAGAATGTCCTTCTGGTCTTTTCTTTCTTTCGACACCAGAGTTTGTTACAGTGTCAGTATCCATCTCTCCTTTAAAAAACAAAACAAGGGGCGCCTGGGTGGCTCAGTGGGTTAAAGCCTCTGCCTTCGGCACAGCTCATGATCTTGGGGTCTTGGGATTGAGCCCCGCATCGGGCTCTCTGCTCCGCGGGGAGCCTGCTTCCCCCTCTCTCTCTCTGCCTGCCTCTCTGCCTCCTTGTGATCTCTGTCAAATAAATAAATAAAATCTTTAAAAACAAAACAAAACCCTTGTAAGAAATCGAAGTGCACAGATAAGTTCCCGAACCGCAGGTTACCGCTGAGCACATCTTTGCAAGGTCTGACCAGCATCCCAGTCCGGAGGCAGAACGGCCCGGCCCCCGTGGAAGCTTCTCGTTCTCGTGCCTTCCCGGGCCAGGCCCCTCCCCGGGCAGCCATGGTGTCGGCTCACCAGCCACCTTCTGTCCATCTCTGTGTGGAGTCGGACGCTATGTGCTCTGTCTGGCTTTGCTGGTGACATTCACTCGGCCTTGTGGGTTTCCCGTCTTCACTGTGGCGTGGTCCTCCCAGGCACCGAGATACCCACTCTGGGAAGGAGCAGCCCATCTCCCACGGCTGGACACTGAGGCTGTCCGAGACTGGGCTGCCCGGGATAGCCTTGCTAAGAACCTCCTTCCTTGACCATGTGTGCATGTGGGTATATGTTTGTGTGTCCGCCTGGGAGCGGACTTGGTGTGTCCGGTTGTTTACTGACCCTGAACGATTTCCCAGTTGCAGAATATCCATCAGCATTACCGAAATGGCCGGGCTGCGTTCAGTAAGGCTGTGCTGCAATTGATTTAGTCATTCTTCTGCTCACTTAGGCTGCTTCTCACCTTTTCTCCTTTTCTATAATAAGTGGCCGTGGAAGTCTTCGGCCATACATTTTTTTTTTTCCTCTATGGAGTTATTTCCTTATGAGAGTTTCTTAGGAGGAAGACTGTTGGCTTGAGGATATGAGCTTTTCTCCTACACCCCATGGCTTTTACAGTACGTACAGGAGAAAACAGAAAAACCTCCAGGAAGATAAGGAATGATTATTGAGAGGACATCAGTGTCAAGGGGAAAGCAGAGAGAGCCCGCCTAGCACTCCTCCCCGATCGCAGGCCTATTTGCATCCCGAGCAAGGCAGCCGGCATCCCCAAACAGTTTATCCTGGCTCGGCCCGTTTTTGACATTTACATAAATGTGTCCGCAGCGTACACAGTCTTACCACCACCTTTTGGTCGACATCATCTGGGGACGAATCCTAACCCATCCCGAGGTGCTGTCTGTCCCTCCTCATTGCTCTGGAGTGTTCTGTTCCAGGACTAGCCCAGGATCGTCGTCCCCACTCTGGGGCCAGGATGAGCCTCTCTGTGTCTCTTCTGCGCGTGGGCCACCGAGGCAGGTTTACACCAGGGAAGGGGATCGCCACCGTCCGGCTGTGCGGCTTCGCACCACCCTGTTTCCCAGCACAGGGCACGGGGCTCTCACCTTCCCTGACGCACCGTGTCGCCAGGCTGTGGAAGCTTCTCCGTCTTCCCGGCTCATGAAGTTGAGCATCTTTTGGGGTTTGGGTTTTTTGGCTGTTTGGAGGTCCTCGCTTATGAAGTGCCATTTCAAGACCTCTCCTCATCTTGTTACTGGGGTGTCTGTATTTTATTCATTCACGTGTAGGAGTTCACAGATTCCGAGTGAGAAAGCAAACATTCTCTCCGCATGGAAGGAAGACATCCACCTTGTAACGTTTGTGGCCTGCGGTTTTATTCTTTTTATAGTGTATTTTTAAGAGCAGAAATTCTTCATTTGTGCACAGTAAAGTTTATCCATATATTCTTGTGCGCGTGGGTGGGAAGAAGTCCTTCCTTGCCTCCAAGTCATCAGTGTATGTTTCTGTGTCTCTAAAATACATAGTTCTTTTCCCGTTTGGGTCTGCAATCGACCTGGGATTGATTCTGAGTGTGGTGTGAGGTAGGGGTTCAAGTTCATTTCCCTCCCCCCACCCACACACAACCTAATGATTGGACTGTCCTTTCCTCGCGGGGCCTCCTTTGTCACATCAAGGGTTAATTCCTAGGTCAGTTTCTGAGTTTTCTGTTTTGATCCCTGGGTTCATTTGCCCAATCTCCTATGAAGACCACACTCTATCACTGCAGCTGCATAATAAATCATAATTATCTGATAGAGTGAAGCCCCCGCTCAACATAGTTATTTACGGCTAGAACTCGGAGAATCAGCTTGACAAGTTCCATGCAAAGAAAAAAAAAATCTGCTGGGATTTTGATTGCAGTTGCTGTGAGTCTATGGATCAATTTGCAGTGTTGACTTTTTAATAAATGTTTATTTTCTACTTACTGCAGATGTATACACATCCAGTCCCTGTTTGTGTATGGGTTTTATACCCAGCGCTCTAAGTAAGCCCTCTTATCCATGACTGTATTTAGACATTCTTTGGGATTTTTTTTTTTTTTAATGTACACAATTGTAGCACCTGGGAAGAGCTACAGTTTTCTTTCTTCCTTTTGAAGGCGTATCATTTGTGTTTCTTTTTCTTGTCTTACTGTAGTGGCTGAGACCACTAGCAGAGTGTTGGAGAGAAGTGGTGGTAGTGGGCATCCTTGCGTCATTCTTGATCTCAAAGGGAAAGGCCTAGTTCACCATTTGGCGAGTTGTCTGCTGTAGGCTGTGCTCCTTTTATAAGCATTCAATTGGTATCACTGAATGACTCCCAAAGAATTGTGCCATTTTCAACATAAGCTTACCAGCACTGGGTATTATCTTTAGAGTTTTTTTGTTTTGTTTTGTTTTTTTGTTTTTTTGTTTTTTTTTCCTGGAGGGTTGGTTGGTTTTTGTTTTTCGATCATTGTTTCTCTGATGAGCCTAAATGGTGTCTTACTGTATCTCTTTTA
This sequence comes from Mustela nigripes, assembly GCF_022355385.1. Classification (NCBI taxonomy): domain Eukaryota; kingdom Metazoa; phylum Chordata; class Mammalia; order Carnivora; family Mustelidae; genus Mustela; species Mustela nigripes. The sequence continues at coordinate 1,149,570 of NC_081567.1, forward strand.
AATTTGCATTTTCCTGATTATGCAAGAGGTGGAACATTGTCCTACATATTCATCAGCCACCTGTGTTTTGTCCTGGGCTTCGCTTCCTCCCTCCATTTGTTGATACATTGTTGGTGTTTCCCTAACAAATCTGAGTGCGTTCTTTACAGAATGAAGATAGGTGTCATTTCCCTGTCACATTTGCTACAAATGTGTTCCCGGTGTATGTTGTATCTCTTTTAATTTTTGTTATTTTTCTTATGCTCCCTTTCCTTACTTTTATATGGTCAAATCTGCCTCTTTTATTTTACAATTTATTCTATTCCTCCTGAGCGTGGAAGGCTTGTCTCCCTCCTGAGGACTGAGAAGTATTGAATTCTGTTTTCCTCTAGCTTTTTTTTATGGCTTAATATTTCATATTTAACTGTTTACTCCGTCTGGAGTTGGTGGGGCTGTGGGGTGTGAAGCTGGGAGTTAATTGCTTCTGCTCTTTACCAGGGGAAGGGGCCTCATTTGCACTTCCAAGTCTCAGGGCTCTGGCTTCCCCACATCTAGGCTGAGCGGGAGGAGATTAAAGGGAGGAGGGAGTCAGCCCCCGCATGCAGCCAGCCCTGGGACTGTGGTGCTGTAATTACCTTCGGGACAGTCCCGTCAGCTGCCTCTGCCTCTTTTTAAGTCGAGAAAGCAGAGAGCTGTGAGCCCAGTTCAGCAACATCCTAGGGCAAATCTCTTAACGTAATTGGGACTCAGTTTCCTTATCTGTGAAGTGGGCATACTAATGACGCCCGTCCGCTGGGAGTATATGTGTCGGGTGCGTCCTGCAGAAAGCAAGAGGTCAGGCAGCCCTGTCCAAATCCTGGCTCATCTGTGCGACCTTGGGCATGTGATGACACTTCTCTCTGGGCCTCAGTTTCTCCATCTGGAAACCAGAGTGACAGTACTGTAGTTGCTCCTCGTGGGGCCCTGGGCCATGTGTCTGGTTCTTAGTTCTCCAGCAGCTAGGCATTGCGGGGTTGTCACTGCTGCTCACCTTTGGGAGAGGGTGAGGAGCGTCTCTGTGGGGAGGGGGTTTCCAGTGTGGTCTCTGGGGAGGGCCCTGGCCCAGCTGTAATGGGGAAAGGAGAGTGGGGGTGGGGAGAAGTGGCATGGCACAGAAGGCCCCTCCTCTTGCAGCTCTAAGGGGGTGGGGCATGCCCCCCCCACTTCCCTCCTTACTCCCCCAGCTATGGGGGGATGGGCACGCAGAGCCCAGTCTCTTCTTCCTGATCTGGGCAGAAGTAGAACACGGTGGCACACACACACAGTGCCCGCCCTCCACAGCCACACATGCCCGGATAGCCATGCACACATATCACAGACACACGCAAGCCTGGACACACACGCACAGACATGGAAACACATGCACGGATAGACCCACCACCTATGTAGACTCACGGGTCAGAAACACATGTGCTCTAATACACAGAGGTGCAGAGACAGTGCGCCCAGCACACATGTGTGTGCACGTGCACACAGGCCACGCACACACCAGGCATGCATACAGCCATGCACACAACACAGGCACATGCACACATACCAGGCACACATATACACACATGTGTGCACCATCCCAGATGCATGTGTGCACGTGGGCACACACTCACACCAGGCACACACACACACACAACACATGAACACATGTGTACACAAACACACCAGGCACACATGTACATGCATGCACGCACACCCCGGACACACACGTGCACACACAGTCACACTAGGCACGCATGCACACATGCACATGCAGTGCATGCACACACCCAAGACACATGTATGTGCACACATTGCACACACCAGGCATGTGTACACACGTGCACACATGTTCACACACATTGCACACACCAGGCATGTATACGCACACACGCACACACACGTGCACACATGCATGCATGCACAGAAGTACACACACACATACACACGACGTACGCATATGACTGGCAGAGCTGTGCTCCGGGCCACAGCTGGTTTTCAGCTCTCCTGCTCCCATCATGCCTCTGCCTCGCCCTTGCAGACCAGGGCCCTCCCTGGGCAGCTCCCACTCCTGTCAGCCCTCACCTGCCCCGCTGCCCCGCACAGTCAGGAGCCTGGCTTGTCCTCTCTGGCACTTCAGTTTTTGAGGTGATGCGGATGGCCTTCTCTCTTCTCCTTGCCTCCCCCCCCCCGTCCCCCCTTCTCTTCTTACCTCTCCTCCCTCCTGGCATTCACTTTGTAGGAGACACGGCAGGGGTGGGACCTGGGGCAGGAAAGGCCACCGAACCTTCTGCACCCAGGGGCCGCGAGAGCCCATCCAGCTCCCTCCGTAGGGGTCTGCACATGCTCACGATTATCATGAAGATCTGGGACCGGCATGGGACCTGCTCCCTGTGCCTGACCTGCCACCTGGAGCCTTGCAGGGGTGGGTGGAGGAAGGGCCCGTTAGCCTCCCTCAAGACCCCTTGGGATGGAGCAAGGTCACTGGGGGGCAGAAGTGAGCTCAGGACTGGCTCTTTCACCATAGCAACACCATAGGGGTCTGCTTGGAATTCTGAGGAAGACCCAAGAAGACCCTAGACAGCTAGGCTTGCCTGCCCAGCCTTCCCACTTGCTCCATAGCTCCCCTCTAAGTGGGAGGATTCCCCCCCCCCGCCCTCTCCCCCCAGCATTCCACCTCCAGGTGTCAGTGCAAGTCCCCAGCGCACAGTAGGGGCCTCACTAATGCTTATGAATGGCAGGCAGGGGACTTGAGTGGGTGTATCACGATTGCTGAGGGCCTGTGTGTCCCAGGCTGTGGGCTCTGCTGGCCCTCCAAGGCTCCAGGTCCCCTTAGGCCTGCTGGAGTTCTTGGCCCCAGTGAGGGCAGCCCTACCTGTCCCATCAGGGCGTTGGGGAGGGAACATTGGACTTGGGCCCCAAATGATAGGGATCCAGCTCTGGGTAGATCTGGGAGGAAGCCTTCCAGGCTAGGGGGTACCTATGCAAAGGTCCTGAGGTGGCCACATGCTGGGGGAGGAGGAGGGATGTGTTGGAGAAACAGAAAGGCAGAGGAGTGGCGGAAGGACAGAGCCTAGAGGAGTGAATGGTACAACCTGAGGTTGGTAGGTGGGGTGGGGCCCCTAGAAGAGCCCCAGGGCACCCAGCAGCACCCTCATTTCCCAGGTTGGGGCCTGGCTCCTCAGAGGGGAGGCCAAGCCAGGTAGTGGGGCAAGTCCGACCCGACCTGGGATGGGCATCTTTCTGCTCGCTGGGGTTCCTCCCTTGCCCAGCCTTGGTGGGTGGTGGGGGGCGGGCTGGAGACTCAGGGGACCCCGTGGGTGGGGCAGGCACAGCTGTGGGGAGCCCAAGCTGCTGGCATCAGCAGGAGCCCCTCCTCCTTACCTCGCCAAACAATCATTGCACAAAATATGCAAATGGTATAATTACTGTTATTTGTTTTGCTGATATAAGTGTTTGAAATGCAAATGTCAAGTTTGGGCGCATTCATTTTCCCCACCCCTCACCCTGACGTTTGCAAGTCTACTGTTCAGCTCTGGAAGCAGGATTTGGGGCCCCCCCTTCTGCCTCTTCCTCCTTCTCCTCGGAGGCGACTGCTCCCCTGACAGCGACAGCAGCTCCCTCTGCAGCCTGAGGGACACCCAGGCATCCCACTCAGTGGTGTGTAGGGGTTGGGGGAGGCCTTAGAAGGGAGACCTCCCATTCCCCTCCCCTCCCCTCCTTGCTGTGTGATCAGGGGCCAGTTATACTTGGCCTCTGGGAACCTCGGTTTACCTGTCTGTGTAATGGGCCCCCCCCCCCCAGCCTCCCGCTGAGGTGTGTCTGATCGCTGTGCTCTCTGGCTCAGGAGTAATTCTATCGATGGGTTTGGGCCTCAGTTTCCCATCTGTAAAATCCTGCACGGATGTGTTCCCAGCTGTCACGTGGAGACATAGGGCTCCTGGACGGGTGCACCCCCAGATAGCATGCAAAAGATGTGTGTGTGTGTTTTCCAGGGTGGGTCCCTGCCTGTGGCTCCTCCAGCCCGGGTGCTCCCTGAGGTTTCAGGGCTTCCAGGCCAGTGGGTTCTGACAAGCCTGGGCTTGTGTGACCCAGTGGGAGGTACCCACCATCATCCCCATTCAACAGGAAAATCTGAGGCATGGCCTGCCGGGGTTTGTGGTGGTCTCCCTCATGAGCGTGGTCGGATGCCAGCTCTGTCTAGTGCCTGGTTCCTTTCTGGCGGCTCCCTGCACCATGAGGCCTGAGGGCCGGCTCCTCCTTTGTGGCCTCAGCAAGCCGCTCCCCCTGGAAACCCTCTCCCCGATCTGCCTGCACCTCGAAGCCCAGGGCCAGGGAGGCCCCCTGTGTCAGATCACCAGCTTCACCCGAACCCCACCCGCCGCAGATCCCACATTATCGACAAGGTGCTGGGACCCCTACGTTTCCAGCTGCATTGCCGAGTGAGGTCTTAAAAGCTCTCGGACCGACTCGGTTCCAGGAGGAGCTCAGCCCCAGAGAGGAGCGAGGCTTCCTGCCAGGCCCTGCGGGTCGCCGGGGCTCAGGGCTTGTGCCAGGGATGGCACCGAGAGATGCCCTGGGTTGGGCCGATGAAGGTGAGAGTGGGTGTGATCCAGGGGCCGGTGGGTCGGGGCGGCCCACGCGCGACCTGCCAGCCCGGCCACACTCTCTGGACTCAGCCCCTCCAGGCCGCATGCCGGTGGTGGCGGGGCGTGGGTGGTGGCCTGGATCCAGCCTAGAGCCGGCATGTGGGAGGCCTGGGGTCCAGTGTGCCCGTGAGGAAAGTGGAGGGTGTGTGTGCGTGCACAGGCGTGTGTACACATGTGTGAACAAGCACGTGGGATCCCAGGGGGTGCTCGTGGACAGTGAGTTCTCTAGCCCAGGCACCTAGTCCTCGGTTCTGAGAACACAGCCCACTTGCAGGCCACAAGGCACCTCCGCGCTCAACTGGTTTCCACTCACACGCGCGGTGCCCCGGCTCATGTTCCACCTTCCCAGCTTTGCCCTGAGGTCTGAGGGTGGCCAGGAGCCCGCATCCCAGCCCTTCCCATGGCCCGCCCAGGCTGCAGCCACGCCTTGTGGTTCCAAAGCAGTTTCCTTGTGTAAAACCTGGGATTCTTGGCAGAGTGGGGCTGGGCATCCCGTGAGCACTCCAGAAGCTTGCATCCCTGTTCCCCGCCGGCTTCACTCATGGAGCGGCCGGGAGGCCATTTTCAGGCTCCCAGGCCCAGGAGAGGAGAGCAGGCCCTGGCCGGGTGGCCAGCAGGGAGAGGGCCATCCCGGCAGGTGACCTATGCGGGCAAAGGCCTGGGGGGCAGGAAGGAAGAGGCGTCCAGGTGCCTGGGCCCTGGGCCTCAGCCTGGGGGCCTCCTCTGGGGCCCTGCATGCGGAGAGCGCGCTCATTCTGTCCCAAGCACCTTTTCCAAGACAGGTTTGCCCTTATTAGCATATTCAAACGCAGTCCATTATTATTTCAATTAGCTGTTAGGTAATTAGCTCTAATTGATGAGCATTCCCCCACCTCCCCACATATTTTTTGGTTATTTACATCTGCTTCTAAACCACAATTTCAGGTAATTACGTGCCACTCACTCAGACGTTTGCGCGTGCGCACACATACACACACACACACACACACACACGCACGCACGCACGCACCCACCAGCTCTTCCTCACACCATGGGTTCTTTCTTGCCTTCCAATTCCTGCTCCTGGCCCAGGAGCCTGGGGGTTCTTGGCAGGGGTGGTTTGCACAGCTGGGGCAAGGGGCCCCTCTGGCTCCTGTCCAGGCCCTCCTGAGGGTCACCACCTGGCCTGCAGGGCCTCAAGGGAGTCCCCTTGTCCCGAAGGTGCCACCTGCCCCCTCATCCCATGCTGCCACGCGAGTCGTCGGCATTGTGCCTCCGGGTTTGGTCTGACACTGCACTTTTGTGCTGTGGCCTGGGGCGTGGACACCATTCCCAGCCTCCGCTTCCCTGTCTGCAGAATGGGGACCCAGTGTGCAGGAGTGTGGCTGAGCGGGGCATGTATCCAGGTCCACAGTGAGCCTGTGCGCGGCTGCCGGGCCTGCTCCAGGGAAGGAAGGGAGCAGGGAGGGATGCAGCCTCATGGGCAGGTGGGGGAACCAGTGGTGGGCGGACTCACTGGGCCAGCGCGAGCCTCGGCTTCCTGGCTGGTGCCCTCCCATGTCGTCGGGGACCTGGTCTGGAGTCCTTGCCCTCTGCTCCCAGCAAGCACTCGCTTGTGGCGTGGAGGTGGGGCCTGCAGGGAGAGGCCTTGCCCTGGGTCTTTGTGTAGCCCACCTCCTTGGGGGGTGAGGGGGTCAGGGAATCAGAGCTGGTCCCCCACACACACCTGGGCTGCAGCAGTTGGGGGACCCATCAAGTGGGAAACAGCAGCTGTGACCAAGGCCCCTCCACCCACTCCCCCCCCCCGCCCCGCCCTGCCTCCCCCTCCCAACCCGTCTGACCTGCCAAAATCTTGCCTCAGGCCGTGTTCCTCTCCCTGCCCTCTGCCCTTGGGCCGTGGGCCTCCGTGGTGTTGGTGTGCACGTGGAGGCCGACTCTCCTTGCATGGGGCCAACAGGATGGATGTCCCCGTGGCTCCTGCAGATGGGATCTTGCTCAAGCTGCGATGGCTCCCAGCACCCTTCTCACCAGCGTCCTATTCTGTCTCCCTGCAGTGGCAGCTGCCTGGGTGTCCATGTGTTGTTCCTCTGGGTCCTGGAAGGTGGAGAAGACGTGCATGACCCCCGCAGGGAGGAGCCCGCCAGCCTATACTGCCCCGGTGTGCCGTGTCGCCGCCGGGCCCTAACCGGAAGGTAAGGGGCGCTCTGGCCCATCCGATGCGCTCAGCGTGTTGGGGGTTGGGGGGAGGCCGGTCTTGAAGACCTGTGTGCTGGGGTCACCGTGCAGGCGTTGGGGGAGCCAGGCTCAGGGTCAGGCTCAGCTGGTCCACGGAAACAGAGGTCCCCACATGGAGCTGCTGCCCAGCCGACGGGGCATTCGGGCCGAGGAACGGGCCACTTCAATGTGTGCACAGTGGGGTTGGGGCTCCACCGTCCCCCCTGGTGAGTTGGGGTGCCGTGTGGGTTTCATCCTCTACCACCTCACGGTGCTGGGCGCCGTGCTGTGTGCTTCCGTTACATGTTGAAGGCCAAGTGTATGACGCGCCGTGTATTAATAGGGACTCAGCCCGTGTATTTGAAAAACAGGGTCTCCTATGGAAAAAGTGACCCAGAATGCCAACTTGAGCGCCTCAGGAAGGGGAATCGGGCAGCCTTCAGGTGACACAGTGGGTGTCCTCGCGGCCTGGGGTGCTGGGCGTGCCCGGAGTTAGCTTCCTCAGCACTGTCCCAGGTCACAGAACCCCTCTTGCCCCCTGTGCATTGGACTCCGCCGTTGGGGGCCCTTCCTGCAGGGCTGGGACTGACTTCTGTTTGCAAACCCAGTTCTGGCGCAGGTGCTCCTACCCGGGAGGTGGCCCGTCTGTTGGAGCTGGGTTGTCCTGGCTCGCGTGACCAGAAGGGGGTGAGTGACTCAATACCTTGAAATGTGTGTTTTAGGGTTTGGAGTTTTGCGACATGTTGCTTGCCTGCTGCATCCGGCCACTGCAATCGTGATACTCAGGCTCTTCTAATTCTGATGCACCAAGAGAAGAGAGGGAGCATTTGGGAATACAGGGCTCTGTCCTTGGTAGCAGGGAGGAGCAGAGACTCCTAGAACTTCCAAGGGCATGCCTTCTTCTGTTGGTGTCTTTAGCAGGCTCCCCAGCCTTCTCCGTGGCTTTAGCAGGAGATTTCCAGGAGGGGAGTGCCGAGTGGGGAGGAGAGCCCCCCATGAGAAGAAAAGCGGGGCGTTTTGGGCAGAGGGACTGGCTGGGGAAACAGAGCTGAGGCGGGACAAGCTTAGTATGTGTAAGGTTCACAGGGAGACCAGGCTCGCTGGAACCTGTGGGTGTGGGAGCCACGGGGTTGCAGGGCGGACAGGGGCTAGGTCACAGGGCGGGTGAAGCTGCCTGGTCAGGTTCCTCCAGATGTCCACGGAGTGCCTGCCATCTGCCAGACACTGTGGAGCTAGAGACACACATCCCTCTAGGAGCGCCGAGTCTAGAACGAGGGAAGGGGTGTGAGGTCATATGGTTCATTCCATGTGACGGCTGCGACCCTTCAGCGGACATCAGGAAAGCCTGGGGTGAGGGGCTGGGGTCTGACCCCATCCCTGCCTCTCATTTCATGGGACAGTGAACAGCACCTACCCCTCCACAGGCCTCAGTTTCTCTGTCTGAAACATGATGGTATCCCCAAGGACCATCCTGAAGGATGTCCCCTGAGGCTAAGAGATGCTGAGAGGGCAGTGTGTGTGGTCTGGGGTCAGGGTCAGCTCTGACCATGCCAGGACACAGAGACTCATGCAGCAGTGGGGCAGGCAGGCCACCACAGGCTGACAGCACCCCTCAGAGGTGCTGGGGCAGTTGGGTCTAGGCTGGGCGGACTTGACGGTGCTGACCCCCGGGCATGGGCCAGCCAGAGCAGGATTTTGGCCAAGACTCCTGACGATAGCCCTGTGCTTTCCCACCTCTGTGCATTTGCATAGAGCACCCTGTCTCCCCACTCTGCCTGTCCTTGGGGTGGTATGGGTGTCCCATAGACCCTATTCTGATGACTTTTGCATGTAGAGTTTTGAAAGTCACCTACTACTTCTGACCTCCTGTTTCTTATCTGTAAAGTGGAGTAATAACCTCTCCCAGAAGGTGAGCATTCAGCAGGACGTGCAAGTTGCTCGGTATACAGTAGGCAGTTAAGAAATTCTGGTGGTTATGCCCCCCTTTCTGAGCACAAGACAGCAGAGTCTCAGGACGTCATGTCCGAGCAATGTTTATTCTCTGCCTTCTTCGAAGCCCACGCTCAGGCTTCCCTGAGTTGGTCCCAGGTCCCTGGAGCCCAGGGGGAGCCCGGCGGGGCTCAATCCCCCCAGCAGCCCCAGACCCTTGCGTCTCTGTCCTCTCCCTCACTTCAGGGCCTCGTGTTCTGCCCCTCCTGAGCCTGGCAGGTGGCAGTTGCTGAGCGAGTGCGCGCCGAATGAATGGAAGGGTGTTTCCCAGCCTGGCCCACCTAGGAGGCAGGTGAGAGACCAGATGGCCTGAGGCTCCTGCAGGGTCCGGCAGAGGCATACGGACACCACACGGCGGTTCAGGAAGGTGGGTGCGGGGCGCACTGTTCCCAAGATCCTGCACAGACACAACATTTTATCATGCGGCGAGTTGCACTTTCTCAGTTCTATTCCTGCCTCCCTCCCTCCTGGTCCTGAGGCCTCGTCCCTGGAAGTTGCTTTACTGAAGCAATGGCTAAGAGGCCAGAAGGAGGCTTCTGTGTGTTCTGATGACCCCAGGTGACCTGCTGGTCCCAACCCAGCCCTGGCCCTGGCCCTGGCCCTGTGTTCAGCACCAGGGACAGAGCCACGGCCAGCCCCACCCTGGGCCCCTGGGTGCCGTAGAAGGCATGCTGGGAAATGGAGTCTGGGGGCTGGGGGTCAGCAGAGGCAGAGCCCAGCCTCCACTGTTAAGACCCCTGCCCCCAGGCCTCAGTCTTCTTCTCTGGAAAGTGGGGGTGATGCTTTCCCTAGCATAGGCTGGCATGACACACGGGGGACTTGCCCAAGGCCACCCACCTTCTCCGTTGCACGTCCTGTCCCTCCCCCAGCCTTCCGACAGCCCCCCTTCCCTCCCCCCTTCCCAGAGCAGAGTTATTTATCTGCCTGACGGTGACAGGAGGCAGTGGCTGGAGTTAGAGCTGCTGTCGGAGATCAGCTGGCGGTTGCAGAGCAAACAGCCCGAGCTAATTAGCAAAAGGTCACTCCAGCTGCTCGAGCCCCGCTTCTGAAGTCAGGCCTCACAAGTCGGGCTGGAAGGAACCTGGGACTTTGAGTTAGTGGCTTGGTTACCAGGACAGCTTCAAACCCCTGGCCACGGCTCATCGCCTGACTGCCCCGCCCACGACTCTAGGCTTCGTTCGCCTAGAGATTCCCAGCACCAGGGGTCCAGCCGTCTGCCCCCTGCCCCAGGCTGGACAGTCCACAGACACTGTGTCCCCAACCCATGTTGGAGGGTGGGCCTCCCCCACAGAGCCCAGGGGCAGACTGTCCCCAGCGGTGGAAGTGTGGGGCTGGGCAGTAGCCGCCCATGTGCCCCCACATTCCCTCTGTGTTCTGACTGTTTTTCTTTAAGTAAATTCACTTTTAAAAAACTTAAATAAATACATTTATTTAAAAGGGAAGTTTTATAGCACTACTACAAATGGAAAACAAGCCTCCTTTGCCATAAATAGAATTCATAATCATAAAAATAAATTCAGTGGAAACAAAACAACGTTATTAAATTCTAGTTGGATGCTGTAGCCCAGGGGAGGCTTGGAGCCCAAGGCCTGCTGTTGCTTTATTAAAAAGGGAGAACAGGAAGTGTGCAGAGGTGTTCAACACTTACCAGCCCCAAACCGAGACTTTCTTTTTGATGTAGTTAGAAGCCCTGAAAAGAATTACATTGAAGGTAACTTTCTTCATAAAAGAATTCAGCATTATTTTCTGTTGTATCAGCCAGGGATTTGGTTTGGCTGCATGAAACGGAGACCCTGTCTTATGATTGAGCCCTGCATAGGGGTTTTCCTTTCTCATGGAAATATAGGATGGCTGTAGTGTTGGTCCACAGCCCAAGGAAGCTGTCAGTCATCACCCCACATAGACTTCTTTTTAGACATTCTTAGCATTTGTCCTCATGGTCTCGAGATGGCGGCGGCTTCTCCAGCCATCATGTCTGCATTCCAGGCAGGAAAAGCAGTGGTGAAGAGAAAGGAGTGTGCTGGCTGAGTCGGTTCCTTGTTATCAGGAAGATCATGGTGGGCACTGGAGCCTGTGCTCTCACCCACCATGGTCCACTGTTGCCTCACGGACATTTGCCTGTTGGCTCTATATTGATGTGCTGTCTGTCATTTTCCAGGCAGTAGACCCCGGCCGTGAGGTCACATGCTGGCATCTGTGGAAAGAGTCACGACCCATCCCAGGACACCCTCCTGGGGCCTCCCCTTCCCCCACACCTGGCTTCTGCTGCCCACAGTGGGCCCAGCTCAGGCTGGACCCTGTGCTGTCCCCACTACCCTTCCCTGTCCTCACCACCTGTGGGGCGAGGTGGGGGGTGTTGCTGGAGAGGGTCCGGGCTCAAGCTGCCCACCTCTGGGCTGCCCTGGGAAAGGAGCAGCCCCTCCCTCCCCCTCCCCCTCCCCCAGAGCTCTCTCGGGGTCCTGGTTCCCCGTTCTCCCTCTCCAGCCTCCCTGAAGCCCCTTCAGAGGGTTTGGTCTCTCAGCTGGCAGCCCAGCAGGCCGCAGGGCTGCATTTCTGCTGCTATAGGTCTTAATTTGTTTTCTCATTTCCCTGTGGAATGCGTATCCTGGGTTCCTGGCTCTAATGAGCAGGAGGAGTGGGCGGGCCTCGGGGTGCCTCCCGCCTCTGGCCTCTCTCTGGCCTGCAGGCCCTGGGGACCCCTTCTCTGTCGGCGCAGGGCTCCTGGCTCGGCCCCTCCTTGCCACAAGCTTTGCTTTTCGGCCTGAGCTGCTTCTCGCCTCCTCCCGTCATAGATTTTATTCCTGCCTCTGGCCTTTGACCCCTATTTTTGCCACCAGTGCAGGGGATCCCACTGCAGACCCCATTGCTAACCAGCTGTGCAGTCAGGGGCAAGCCACTTAGCCTCTCTGTGTTCTTTGTGTGACGGGGACCACAGCAGATTTTCCTCAGATCTCTGATAAAGTGAACGAGAGGCGCCCCGCCTGTGCCTCTCCTGTCCTCTCCCACCAACTCCGGCTTTGTGGATGTCCACATGCTGCACACATGTGTGTAAGCATCTCTGCGTAGGTGTCCCCATGGCCCTGGGGGGCTGGGGGCTGCGGTGCCTGTAGCCATCCTGCCCTGTCCCCCGGCTCCACGGGGTCAACGCCAGGGACTCACAGCGGCCTGGCGCCCCAGCCTGTGGACCCTGAATCCGGCATTGGAAGTGGGTCAGGGGGTCTGCGGAGAGGCGGAGGGTCTGGCAGGGAGGCCTGGTGCGGCCATGGGGTTGATGGGAGAGAGGCTTGGAGCAGCCCAGAGGAAACCAGCAGACAGGGCTGTTTCTCACAGTCATGATCTGATACGGAGGGACGTGGCCCAGAGCTCTGGCAAGGCTTCTCTGCCAGGATGAGGGGGAGGGCGCAGCGGGCTGGGGGAGGTCTCCCTTCCTGAGCACCTACTCTGCACAGGCTTTCCATCCTAGTCCAGAAGACTCTGCACCACCTCCAGTCCTGGGCCTTCCGGTCCAGGGGCCCTGAACAACTGCCCCAAGGTCTGCAGGTAGAGGGAGGTCGTGAGTCCTGCCCAAGGCATGTGCCTGGGGGGTCTGACATGCGCCCACCTTGCGGAAGTATCTGGGCTCTCTGATGGGGAGGAGGGTACACAGGGCTGCCTGCAGGGACTCTACTCCAGGCTGGCCCTCGCCCTGGCCCACGGACGTCCCCAGCCTGGCCGCTTGGCACTGGGCCCTGAAATGCGGTGTGTACATCAGCCGGTGGCTCTTCTGGGCTTGCCAGCAGCTGCTCTGAGTCTCCTGGGGAAGGCAGGTGGGGGCAGGGCCTGTGCTGCTGTCCTACTGTGTGCTCCCACAAGCCTAGTTCTGGCTGGGGATACGGCTCAGGGGGGTGCCGACCCTCCCGCCCCAAGACAGGACCATGAATGCACACCGGGCTTGGGACAAGAGATGCTTCCCGCATCTCCACTGTTCCAGGTGGGGCCTGAGACACAGCCCCCACCCCCTGACAGCAGGGCCTCGGGAAGTCTGTCATGTCTTCTCCTGAGCATCTCTGCCTTTCTGAGTCTGGGTTTGAGGTCTTCTGAGGCCGGCAGGGTTGGCCTTCCCCATTTTTGCCTCCGGGAGCATCTAGGCAGGCCTGAGGTGTCCAGGGTCCTGACCACCTGCACAATGTCAGCGAGCTGAGTGCCACCCGTCCCTCCTCACCACGCCCCGGAGGTGAGCTCCCCACCAGTAGTATCCTGTCAGGTTGCCCTGACCCCCTCCAGTGCCCCTTTCCGCATCCAGGGTCTGGTGTGGACACACGTGTCCTGGCGGATGTCTGTGGCTCAGAGATAGCTCCCTTCCCCAGTCCCGCCTGCCCTGGTCCTGTCCACAGTCCCTCCTCCGTGTGTGGCCAGGACAGGTCCCCCTGCACCTGTCCCGTGTGCGTGCTGTTGGAGCCCTTCATAGTCGGACTGTATGTTGGTGGCTGGTGTCAGCACAATGGACAGGCACCTGCTATCCATGAGAATGCATCATGATGCCGGCCCACATGTGGGATGGGCCACAGCCCTGACAGCTCCCCGTTATTCCGCAGGGTCTCTGCAGACTCACGGTTCAGGGTCACAGACCACACCTTCTACCTCGCAACAGCCCCTTCTCTGCTCCTGGCATCCGCACTTCTCCTGCCTTGACATGCTTCCTCTCATGTGCCCCCTTAGAAGTTGGTGCCCCCAAAGTGCCTGCCCCTTCTCTTGCTGCATCCGTTGTCCTGCCCTGGGGTCTGGGGTCAGCTACGTCCTCATGCAGACCGCGCTGGTTCTCTGCCCAGTGCGGGCCATGGGGACAGAGGAACCCCAGACCAGCATGGCTCTCTGAAGTTCTTATAACTCTCTCATAAGTTCTTATGTCCCCAGCTCCCAGACCAACGGCCGGGCATCAGTGGCTCCCTGGGGTGGTCTGCACACCCTCCAGGGTAGGGCTTCTCCATGTCACTGCGTCGGGACGGCTTTTGCGTCTCTGTGGCCGCGTGACAGCTTTCTGTCATGGCTGCACCGCTGGGAGCTGTCTGTCTGCCTGTGGACGAGCGTTTGGGTAATGTCCAGTTTGGGGCTATCCGAGTACGGCTGCTGTGTACACCCTGGACTCCGCACAGGTTCCCATGCGCTCTGCCGGGCGTATCTCTGCCTCTCGGCTCCGCCCACGTCCCTCCCTTGCCCCTCACTGACCGGGCTCCTGCCCCCTCTCCCGCGGACTGCAGATGCTTCTGCTCGATTCCCTGCACATCCACGGTTGTTCTGCAACAGTCCCTTTTCCATCAACAGCCAGAGTCGTCATACGTCGTCTGCGCCAAACCTTCAGTGGCTCCCTATTGCCCCTGAGATCACATCCGGTCTCTGGCAGGGGCGCCGGGGTGAGATCAAGGCTCCCAGCAGCCTCTCGGGTCTTTTCACCCCCACCCTCCTGGCTCTTCCGGCCTCCTTGGCCCCTTCCCCTGCCCTGTCTCCCCCACTGCCTTTGTAGGGTTGGTCTTTCACTGTTCAAGTCTCTGCAGAAATGTCAGCTCTCTGGGGGAGCCCTCCTGGGCCCACAAGACCAGGCTGCGTCCCCGGCTGACCCACGTACTGGTTGAAACTTGGGCGTCCCTCTGCAGCCCATTAGCCCTGCCTCTGGCACGTGGCAGGGACTCGCTTGCCAGGTGTGGACTCTGGATGGGCGGGGCAGAGCTGCAGCCCCCATGGTGTGGGTGCACGATCGGGGAGCTCCAGAGTGGCGTGGTCAGTCCCCCAGCCGGTCCGCAGAACGAGGGACCGCCGACACGGAGCCTGTGGGGACGTGTTCTTCCCAAGGCAGCTGGCACGAATACAGAGCTGTCTTGAGAGCCAAGGACATAGCAGGGCCCAGAGGGCTGGCCTCGGACCGTGGAGGGATGGGCACTGTGGTCCAGCAAGGAGGACATCCCTGGGGAGGCCCATGGCTCCTGCAGCCTGGCCCTGGTGGGCTCTGGCCACCCCCACCTCTGTCCCAGCCCCAGCCCAGTCCACAGCATCCCAGCATGCTTTCCCTTGTGAGCCCAGCCTGGCCGGACACCTCTCCTTTTCAACCCCACAGCACACCTGCTGTCCTCCTCAGGAGGAAGCCCGCATCCCTGAACCCGCCCCCCCCCGCCCCCCCCACCCCGCTCACTATTACCTCTTTTGGGAAGAAGAAGGCAGAACCAAGGGGGTGGGGTGCGAATTCTCTAGCCTGGTCCGTGAGCTTCCTCCTGCTGCTTTTCATTTCCCCAGAGGCCTTGTGGATTATGTCAAGCCCCTGTCCGTGCAGGGGGCCGGGTGGGGAGGGAGGCCTGTCTAGCCTCCAGAAGGGGTACTGGGCCATCGTCAGCAGCCCAGCCCGACCTGGGGGTGGGGGCAGGGGGTAGACCACATGGCCCTTTGTCCCAGCCTTTGTGTGGCAGGAATGGCAGCGCGGGGCTCTGGCCCCGAGATCCTCAAAGCCCCTTCCTGCTCCAGGTCCCCACGGGCCCTTGAGACCACCTCTCCCTTCCGGGGACTG
This sequence comes from Mustela nigripes, assembly GCF_022355385.1. Taxonomy (NCBI): domain Eukaryota; kingdom Metazoa; phylum Chordata; class Mammalia; order Carnivora; family Mustelidae; genus Mustela; species Mustela nigripes. Next base: position 1,164,921 of record NC_081567.1, read on the forward strand.
GCTCCTCCTCCCCTGAGCCTCCTTCCTGTCTTCGTACTTGGGTCTCTCTTCGTGGGACGGGTTGGTATGGTTATCTTGATCCTACAGTGCGAACGTTGCTTCGTTATTACGGGAATCAACCGCAGCTAAATACCGAGTGCGCTCAGCCGCGCTTTCTCCGGTGGCCCCCGGGGCTGTCCCACTGTCCCATCCACTCTCGGGCCCGGTCCCCGCCTGGCCTCCCCCCAGCCTCCACCTGTTTCCTCCTCAGCAGAGCGAGGACGGTGCACGCTTCTCCGCTCCTTCGCGGTGCTGCGCGTGTGCTAACGTTTACAGAAATGTGCGACGGCGCTGGTAAAGTCAGACCTCCGTGGCGGGAAGCCACCGTTCCGGTGACAGGTTCCCAGCCCTGCGGGGCCGCTGCGGACCTCCCACGAGGCCGTCACCAGTCAGGTGGCATCTCTGTCTGCCAGCCTGGGCACTCGACCCCGCTGCTCCAAGGCCCCCATGGGTACTGGAGCGGCAGGCAGGGGGGGGCAGCCCCCCCCCCCCCCCCCCAATCCCTGCCCTGGGCTACGGCACAGCCCCAACGCCCTGGAGCTGCAGGAGGGCTGGAGAGAGCTCAGGAGAGCAAAGCCTTCGTCCTGGTTGTGCTACAATCTTCTGTGTGATCCAGGGAAAATGCTTTTCCTTCTCGAGGCCTGAGTGCACACCCTCACAAGGCTGAGGCCAATGTCGGGAGGTTCTCTCGATGTGGTTCCTCAGGCACCCGGCTTCGTGGCCACCCCTGTCTGCCGCTGCCCAGCCCTGGCCTGGGCCAGGCACACAGCTGCTTTCAACACCATCAGACGAGTAAAGGCCAGAGCTCAAGGCCGTCGGTCAGCTTGCCTGTTTGTTGGGCGCCAAGCTACACACCTGCCAGGCTCCATCCATCAAACCTTTCCTCTGCGTGTGGTCAGATGCAGGAGGGGGTCAGGTTTGAGGAGGGCCTTGTGAGGGAGGGACTGTCTCCAGACACCACGGGTCAACATTAGTTCTCTGACGACCAGGACGGGGGACACCCGTGACCGGGGCAGCCCTGGAACAGAAAGGAGATCTGTCTCCCCTCTCTCCTCTCCTGTGACCCTCAGGCTCTTTCTTCCCCTCTCTGGTCCTCAGTGCTCCTGTCTCTGCAAGGGGGGGCCGTGCACACCTCGCCGAAGGCCCCACGCCTGCAGCTCCTGGGGCTGGTACCCCCACCTTGTGTTTAGCCTGACGGGGGGCCGAGGAGCTTGGGCCTGGTCCTTAAGGCCAGAGAAAACAAAGCATGAGCCAGAATCTGTGTCCCAACCAGGACAGAGGACACATGGCCCGTGGCACAAACGCAGACACCCAGGCCCTACACTGGGACCTGTTGAATCAGGAGTAGAGATGGGTCCCGGAAGTCTCTGTTTCGTAAAGGCTCACGAGTGATGCTGACCGTTTTCCTGGTTCTAGGCACCCCCCTGCTGGGGGAAGTGCCCTCTCTGACATCCAGCCTCTCCTTGCACACCTCTGACGACGGCGAGCTCAGTCGCACACAGCAGCCCATTCCTTTCCAAAACATTTAAAAATGTATTATAAAGTATTGCAGACTTCTCAAAGATTTAAGAAATCTCAAATATTTCACTAATTATGAAATATTTAATACAGCTAAAGGTGTGAAGAGTGATACCCTGAGAACCCGAACACTGTCCAGCTGAGTGTCAGTCCCCGCCCCCCCACCCCTGCCGGGGCCTCTGTGTGCCCCTCTCAGACCACCGCCACCCGCCACCTTTCTTTCTGAACTTTCCATTGTGGTAAAATACACCAGAATTGGGCTCATGGGCTCCGTGCGTCTTGATCTTTGTGCGATGCCACCTAGGTGTTTCCCAGGGAGGCCGTGTGTGTTAAACCTTGGTGAGCAGACTCAGGGAGTTCTCTGGGAGGGTGAAAAGGTCCACCCCAGGGCCTGGGGTCCTGCTCTGCAGGCGGCCTCTCAGCCAGACACCCCCACACTGTCCCTCCCACCTTCGCGTCTGTGCTCCGCCAGCTCCGTCGCTTTCAGACGCGCCTTCCTGGGTCTGTTGGCTGCATCACGTGTGGGTAGGCACTGGGGCTCGGGGGCCAAGGTGCCTGGGTTTCAATCCTGCCCCATGACTAAGCAGCTGTGGAAACTCAGCCAAGTTCATTAACAACTTCGTGCCTCTTCGGTTAGGTGCGTAATACTACTTCCTGCTTCACAGGACTGGCCCAGTTCTGAATAGTTTGATAGACGAGAGTTTAGCTCCTAGAAGGTGCTCTAGGAGTGTGGGCTCTGGTCATGTTCCTTGGAGTCTGGAGCCAGATGCTCTGAGCACAGGCTGAGCCGTGCTGCCTAGAGCCGGGTCATCACCTTCTCTGTTCTCCCTGCTATATCTCTATTAAGTCAGCCATTTACCTTCTCAGGTGGCCACATTGACCTGTCCAACTGGCTCTCGCTTCATTCTTTTCCCCACGGGTGATGTAGAGCCATGCTGACCCCTTTCTGGCGTGCTTTTTGCCCTGAGATATTCGTCGAGCTGGAGGGAGTGCTTGGCTCCCGGTCCTGGCCTTCAGCCTCCGTCCCCTTCCTACAGGTTCTCAGAGTTCATCAAGGCTGCTGCTCACACGGATGAGGACAGAGCCCGGAGACCTCCCCAGATAGCCCTGTGGGTGCCCCCCAGCCCCTGGATGTGTTCTGCACCTCCCCCGACTCTGCGGTCACTCTGGGTGCGCGGTCACTCTGCCACCCAGGCAACTGCCCTGTCTTGTGCATGCCTGCTAACTGGCCCTATCCCCTGTGGGAGGCTCGGTCCCCAAGAATGTCACACTGTCCTCTAGGAGCCTTTGGGGAGGAGCGAGTGGGGGCAGGTGCCCCTGGCCTCCTAGCACCTGCCGGGCAGCCCAGGGACTGGGGTGGTGACCCCTGGAGTCCCAACGCTATGTCCCAGAGTCCTTCCCTGAAGTCCCTCCCCATAGCCGTCACCGGGGCCTGACACTGGGGGTGGGGGGTAGGGTGCGGGCGGCCAGGGGGGAAAGCAGCTCCCTCCACGCACAGAGGTGAGGCCGGTGGCCGGTGGTATCTCTGGCGACAGACGGACAGACGGCCGGCCGACAGACGGAGGCCCAGAGCCAGGAGGGCAGGCGGTGAGGGGGTGGAGGCAGTGTGAACCGAGGCAGTAATGTGCTCGGCGATGAAGGATCGAGTCGCGGAGGGGAGCGCGTCCTCACACCCCACTTGGGTGCTTTCCAGCACTGTCAATTACGCCGAGAATTGAATGTCCTCCAGCTGCTCCGGCGGTCGGACTCCTGCCCGCCGCGAGACAATAATTAGACGCCTGTGTGTGCGTGCGGGTGTGTGAGCGTGAGGTGCGGCGGGGACAGGCAGAGGGCCCAGGGCTGCCGGGTCGCACTCTGGGGACACACATGTGAGGTCGCCACAGACACTTCCTCCCTGCGGGTCTCAGGGGCGCTCGATACAGGCCTCCCCGACCCTCACCTCGAAGCTGCCCCGGGAGGGGGACCCAGGTCGCCATCTCAGCCCAGCCCCCTGCCCACCATGCTTCCCGGCTTCCAGTTTCACTGACCTTGGCCCTTTGAAGGCTCCAGAGAGGCTCTATTTAGAACAGCGGCATATGGACCTCGCTGGATTTCTTGCTCAGACATATGCTGGGAGGCATGGCACAGCCAGACGGCGCTCCGGTCTCCCTCCCCAGCCACACACGCAGAGGGAGGCCTGGCCGGAGCAGTCCCTGGCCCCACATGGTGGTCCCCAGCACCCCTGGACCTCAGGGACATGGGTGGGACTGTGGGAGAGGGGAGCCCGCCATCCGAGGGCGTCTGCGGTCACTCACCTGGGAAGGGTCCCTGAGCACCTCTTCTCCCAACGGCCCCCCGCCCCCCAGAACACAGACCAGTGTGCTGCTCGGGGGATAGCATTAGGGAGAATGGAGCCTGTGTTCCCCACCTAGAGGAGGGGCAGGGGGCTGCCAGGTGCCCCCTCCCCAGGAGACACGGGACATGTTCTGTATGTTCTTAAGACATGTCTGTGTCCCTCCGTGGGTCAGAGGCTGTGCCGCTGGCTGCCCAGTCCCCACCGGAACTTCCGTTCATGTCCTCGTCCAGCTGGCTAACTGCAGGCCCTTCCCCAGGGCCGTCTGGCAGGGGGCTCTGGCCGTGCCCCTGAGGGTTCATGCTCAGCTCCTTGCACTTGGAAGCTCTGCTGTTCGCACAGCAGGGAGAGCTGAGGGGTCCGGCTTGGTCCTTCCCCACCGGGAGCTTTCTGGAGGGAGCCCCGCCCCTTTGCAGTGTCCCTTTGGGCCAGAAAACCAGTGGGAAGCAGGGCCAGACCGAGCTCCCAGGACCCTGACCCCCAGCTGGGCCCCCCAGCAGCCTCCACTCCCCTGCTGTCAGCCCGATGTTGGGGGGCAGGCTCTGGTCGGCTCCATGGCCCCTGCCCCCGAGCCCCGGCCCCTCCCCACCCCCGCAGAGCGTCTCGATGACTAACAGCAGAGCGGCCCCTTCCAGATCAATCCCATTCCTGGTCTCACGGCTATAATTAATGTTTGCTGTGTCATTAGATTGATTTTTTATGGACTCTGAGAGCTGGCGGGCCCTCAGAGGGACAGCTGTGGGCCGACTGCAGCCCACCCCCTGGGAAAGGGGAACCCAACCCTCCAGCTGCCCAGGCCTGCCTGCGCCCCCTGGACTTTGCATCAGCTCTTCTTCAGCCCTGTCCCCACATCCTGGCAGCAGCCAGAACCTCACGCGGCCCCGTCGGGTGTGGCATGGTGCACAAACACGCGTGTCTTGCCCAGGCCCCTTGGTGAACCTGCGGGCTCCGTGCACTGTTCCCACTTCCCAGAGGAGACAAGATGCAGCTGAGAAAGTCCAAGGGGTCTGGGGGCAGATGGTTTGCACCCCATGAGCCTCTGCTTCCGGGGACACCTGCCACACTGGGTCCTGGCTGTTCCCAGAAGTGGCTGCGTTTACCTGTAAGCAGGGGCCCATGGCCCCGTTGGTCAGGGAGGTAAACTGAGCCTCCAAAGTGAAGGCATCTGCATAAACCTGCTGGCCTGGAGAGCACCAGGGCCTGAGTCTCTCGCGGGTCAAAAACCCTGTTGTCCAGGCCACTGCCCAGGGGCGTGGGCATGGACCAGCCTTCCTTGACCCACACACCGCAGGCCCCGCCCCCGCAACACCCCCCC